>NC_041385.1:812793397-812855733 GCF_002162155.2 Triticum dicoccoides
TGTTAGTGCCATTAGTTTTCAAATTTGAAAACACTTTTTTTGTTTTCTTGTTTTCTTTCTTGCTTTATTTATTTTATTTTGTTTCTACTTACAACAAAATACTTATTGTTGTTTTTTCTTTTGTTTTCTGCATTATTTATTTTCTTTTTTTGCTTTATTTTTTAATTGTTTTTGCTTTTAGTTTTAGGAAAATTATAAACTTTCTGTTAGTGCCATTACTTTTCAAATTTGAAAACACTTTTTTTGTTTTTTTGTTTTCTTTCTTGCTTTATTTATTTTATTTTGTTTCTACTTACAACAAAATACTTATTGTTGCTATTTTTAATTATTACGAGGGCCGAACCATAAGACATTAGAGCATTTCAAATGAACTCTGAAAAAGTTGAAAGTTGGCATGGTATCATAAATTGACCCACATAGCATGTGCATGTACAAAACGAACAATGGTATCATACTCGTCAGTTACAAAGTTGGCATGGTATCATCATAATAGTTGCGGGAGAAAGTCTTCACTTTTTCTTCGCTTGTGTCATTTGCTTATTGCGCCGTAACCATGGATAATCTTCATCGTTTATCAGGATGCTGGGGTCAGCCTTGACTTTGAAGGGAGGAATTTCATGAAACTTTTCATAATCTTCAGACATGTCTGTCTTGTCCTCCACTCCCACGATGTCCCTTTTTCCTGAAAGAACTATGTGGTGCATTGGCTCATCGTATGATGTATTCGCTTCCTTATCTTTTCTCTCTCTGGGTCTGGTAGACATGTCCTTCACATAGATAACCTGTGCCACATCATTGGCTAGGACGAACGGTTCATCAGTGTACCCAAGATTTTTCATATCCACTGTTGTCATTCCGTACTGTGGGTCTATCTGTACCCCGCCTCCTGACAGATTGACCCATTTGCACTTAAACAAAGGGACCTTAAAATCTACTCCGTAGTCAAGTTCCCATATGTCCACTATGTAACCATAATATGTGTCCTTTCCCCTCTCGGTTGTTGCATCAAAGCGGACACCGCTGTTTTGGTTGGTGCTCTTTTGATCTTGGTCAATCGTGTAAAATGTATTCCCATTTATCTCGTATCCTTTCCAAATCAATACAGTCAAAGATGGTCCCCTGGACAACAAGTACATCTCATCACAAACAGTGTTGTCACCTCTGATATGTGCTTCCAACCAACTGCTGAAAGTCCTGATGTGTTCACATGTAGCCCAGTCGTCGCACTGCTCCGGGTGTTTGGAGCGCAGACTGTTCTTGTGTTCATCGATATACGGGGTCACCAAGCTAGAGTTCTGTAGAACTATGTAGTGTGCTTGAGACCAAGAATATTCGTCCGTGCATATTATTGAGTCCCTTCCAAGCGTGCCTTTTCCAGTCAGTCTCCCCTCATACCGCGATTTAGGGAGACCTATCTTCTTAAGGCCAGGGAATGAAGTCAACACAAAACCCGATGACATCTTCTGTTTGATGGCCCATGGAGATGCTTCCTTCTGGCCTAGCGCGGTTACGGACATATTTCTTTAGGACTCCCATGAACCTCTCAAAGGGGTACATATTGTGTAGAAATACGGGGCCCAGAATGACAATTTCGTCAACTAGATGAACTAGGACGTGCGTCATGATATTGAAGAAGGATGGTGGGAACACCAGCTCGAAACTGACAAGACATTGCACCGCATCACTCCTTAGCCTTGCTATGATTTCTGGATCGATCACCTTCTGAGAGATTGCATTGAGGAATGCACATAGCTTCACAATGGCTAATCGGACGTTTTCCGATAGAAGCCCCCTCAATGCAACCGAAAGCAGTTGCGTCATAATCACGGGGCAGTCATGAGACTTTAGGTTCTGAAACTTTTTCTCTGCCATATTTATTATTCCTTTTATATTAGACGAGATGCCATTCGGGACCTTCATACTAAGAAGGCATTCAAAGAAGATTTCCTTCTGTTCTTTGGTAAGAGCATAGCTGGCAGGACCTTCATACTGCTTTAGAGGCATGCCGTCTTTTTCGTGCAAACGTTGTAGATCCTCCCGTGCCTTAGCTGTATCTTTTATCTTCCCATACACGCCCAAGAAGCCTAGAAGATTCACGCAAAGGTTCTTCGTCACGTGCATCACGTCGATCGAAGAGCGGACCTATAGGTCTTTCCAGTAGGGTAGGTCCCAAAATATAGATTTCTTCTTCCACATGGGTGCGTGTCCCCCAGCGTCACTCGGAACAGCTAGTGCGCCGGGACCCTTTCCAAAGATTACGTGTAAATCATTGACCATAGCAAGTACGTGATCACCGGTACGCTTGGCGGGCTTCTTCCGGTGATATGCCTTTATTTCGACATTGATGGTTGGCCGGAAGAAATCGACGATGGCCCAGGTACACATTCTTCCTGCAGCTTGCCAGGTATATACTATCGGTGTCAAGTAAACAGTGCGTGCATGCGTGGTATCCCTTGTTTGTCTGTCCTGAAAGGTTACTGAGAGCGGGCCAATCGTTGGTGGTCACGAACAGCAATGCCTTTAGGTTAAATTCCTCATATTTGTGCTCATCCCACGTACGTACACCGTTTCCATTCCACAGCTATAAAAGTTCTTCAACTAATGGCCTTAGGTACACATCAATGTCGTTGCCGGGTTGCTTAGGGCCTAGGATGAGAACTGGCATCATAATGAACTTCCGCTTCATGCACATCCAAGGAGGAAGGTTATACATACATAGAGTCACGGGCCAGGTGCTGTGATTGCTACTCTGCTCCCTGAAAGGATTAATGCCATTTGCGCTTAAAGCAAACCATATGTTCCTTGGCTCACTTGCAAACTCATCCCAGTACTTTCTCTCGATTTTTCTCCACTGCGGCCCGTCAGCGGGTGCTCTCAACTTCCCGTCTTTCTTACGGTCCTCACTGTGCCATCGCATCAACTTGGCATGCTCTCTGTTTCTGAACAGACGTTTCAATCGTGGTATTATAGGAGCATACCACATCACCTTCGCAGGAACCCTCTTCCTGGGGGGCTCGCCGTCAACATCACCAGGGTCATCTCGTCTGATCTTATACCGTAATGCACCGCATACCGGGCATGCGTTCAAATCCTTGTACGCACCGTGGAAGAGGATGCAGTCATTAGGGCATGCATGTATCTTCTGCACCTCCAATCCTAGAGGGCATACAACCTTCTTTGCTGCGTATGTACTGTCGGGCAATTCGTTATCTTTGGAAGCTTCTTCTTCAATATTTTCAGTAGCTTCTCAAATCCTTTGTCAGGCACAGCATTCTCTGCCTTCCACTGCAGCAATTCCAGTACGATACCGAGCTTTGTGTTGCCATCTTCGCAATTGGGGTACAACCCTTTTTTGTGGTCCTCTAACATGCGATCGAACTTTAGCTTCTCCTTTTGACTTTCGCATTTTGTCCTTGCATCGACAATGACCAGGCGGAGATCATCATCATCGGGCACATCGTCTGGTTCCTCTTGATCTTCAGCAGATTCGCCCGTTGCAGCATCATCGTGCACATCTTCTGGTTCCTCTTGATCTTCAGTAGCATCACCGTATTCAGGGGGCACATAGTTGTCATCGTACTCTTCTTCTTCACCGTCCTCCATCATAACCCCTATTTCTCCGTGCCTCGTCCAAACATTATAGTGTGGCATGAAACCCTTGTAAAGCAGGTGGGTGTGGAGGATTTTCCGGTCAGAGTAAGACTTCGTATTCCCACATATAGGGCATGGACAACACATAAAACCATTCTGCTTGTTTGCCTCAGCCACTTCGAGAAAATCATGCACGCCCTTAATGTACTCGGAGGTGTGTCTTGAACCGTACATCCATTGCCGGTTCATCTGCATGCATTATATATAATTAAGTGTGTCAAAAATCATTACAGAACATCATGAATAGATAATTAAGTGACCAAATTAATAGAAGTTCATCATCACATTAAAACCAAAGTACATACATAGTTCTCATCTAACAACATAAAGCTCTGCAGAGCATCTAAATTAATTAAACCATATGCTAAAACTATGTAAAACATTTCAATGCGAAAACAAATGCGATCATAATCGCAACCAATGTAACAACTGATCCAACGGCATAATGATACCAAGCCTCAGTATGAATGACATATTTTCTAATCTTTCTAATCTTCAAGCGCATTGCATCGATCTTGATCTTGTGATCATCGACGACATCTGCAACATGCAACTCCAATATCATCTTCTCCTCCTCAATTTTTCTAATTTTTTCCTTCAATAAATTGTTTTCTTCTTCAACTAAATTTAACCTCTCGACAATAGGGTCGGTTGGAATTTCTGGTTCAACAACCTCCTAGATAAATAAAATCTATGTCACATTGGTCGGCATAATTGTCATAAACAATAAATGAACCAATAGTTATGAAAAGATAATATATACCACATCTGAATCATAGACATGACGAGGGCCGACGGGGGCGGATACCAAAACCATCGCACTATATAAGATGCAATAATAAAAGTAAGAAAATTATACAAGTATCTATATAAACATACAAGTAAGAGTTTTTTTCCTTTCAGAAAGAAGATAAGAACAAGAGGCTCACCACGGTGGTGCCGGCGACGAGATCGGCGGGGGCGATCGACGGCGGTGAAGACGGGGACGGGACGTGACAGACCGCTAAACCTAGACAAATATTGAGAAAAATGGAGCTTGGAGGTGGAGCTTGGAGATAAGAAAGCTGAAGTAGTGTGGCTCAGGCATTCCATCGAACACCTCGTGTGCATAGGAGGTGAGCTAGAGCACCACAAAGCTCTCTCCTCGCCGGCCACGAAAAATAGAGCAGTGAGAGTGCTCTGCTCGCGGGGTATATATAGGCAATTAATTGGTCCCGGTGCGTGGCTTGAATCGGGACTAAAGGGAAGCCTTTGGTCCCGGTTCAGGCCACCAACCGGGACAAATGGTGGTGGGCTAGGAGCAAGGCACATTGGTCCTGGTTCGTCCCACCAACCGGGACCAAAAGGTCCAGACGAACCGGGACCAATGGCCCACGTGGCCCGGCCGGCCCCGGGGCTAACGAACCGGGTCCAATGCCCCCATTGGTCCCGGTTCTGGATTGAACCGGGACTAATGGGCTGACCCGGCCTGGACCAATGCCCCCTTTTCTACTAGTGAAAATGGCTCTTTTGTGCAATGAAAGTGAAAACTCCCTTAGGCAACATTGTTTGGAATCCCAAGATGCACCCTTGTGCACAATATGTGATCATTTGAAGAAACTATGCCCTGAATGTGGCCATAAGATTGATCACTTGGCTTGAAAGCCATGAATCTTCACGCATGATAGCTCATTTCTGAGAACACTTTTTTAAAATAATTGCCGTATTACAAGGTTATTATTTTTCCTGGAAACTTGATCACCTATAATGACACAATGTGAAGGTTTTCCAATTTTTTTGATTTTTTTTGAATTTTTTATGCCCGTTTCAAAATGGGGTCAAAACGACGGGCTTGACCGTTCCTAGCTAGTGGTTGAATCTTGGAAAACTTTTGATGTATCTCTTAGTAAATAGATACTTATGTACCTAGAAATGATTTTTGGAAAAAATAAATAGCAAACTATGAGGCAACTGTAGTTCAAATTTGACCCGTTTCCAACAGAATCGGCGGGAATTTGTCTTTTTCACCAGAGGTGAATCAAAACTTTTTACACCCAACCATTTGGTCAATTGTGCATTAAATATGGCCTAGTATTTTATAAAAATGATTTTGTCCAATTTTGCAATAATTATTTGGTAGGTCCTTCACAAAAAAACCTCATTTGGGCCCCTCGAAAAATGGAAAATGGCTCTTTTGTGCAATGAAAAGGAAAACTCCCTTAGGCAACATTGTTTGGAATTCCAAGATGCACCCTTGTGCACAATATGAGATCATTTGAACAAACTATGCCATGAATGTGGCCATAAAATTGATCATTTGGCTTGAAAGCCATGAATCTTCACACATGATAGCTCATTTCTGAGAACACTTTTTAAAAATAATTGCCGTATTACAAATTTATTATTTTTCCTGTGAACTTTGCCACATATAATGACACAATGCGAAGGTTTTCCAATTTTTTGATTTTTTTTGAATTTTTTATGCCCGTTTCAAAATGCGGTCAAAATGGCGGGAATAACCGTTCCTAGCTAGTGGTTGAATCTTTGGATTTTTTTGGTGTTTCTCTGATTAAATAGATACTTATGTACCTAGAAATGATTTTTGGAAAAAATAAAGGGCAAACTATAAGGCAGCTATGCTACGTCTTGAGCTTGCGTTGGTTTTCCTTGAAGAGGAAAGGGTGATGCAACAGAGTAGCGTAAGTATTTCCCTCAGTTTTTGAGAACCAAGGTATCAATCCAGTAGGAGGCTCCTCAAAAGTCCCACGCACCTACACAAACAAAGCAAAAACTCGCAACCAACGCAATAAAGGGGTTGTCAATCCCTTCACGGCCACTTGTGAAAGTGAGATCTGATAGAGATAGTATGATAAGATAAATACATTCTTGGTATTTTATAATATAGATGCAAAAAGTAAAGATTCAAATAAAAGTAGATTCGAAGCAAATATGATAAGAGATAGACCCGGGGGCCATAGGTTTCACTAGAGGCTTCTCTCGAGATAGCATAAGTATTACGGTGGGTGAACAAATTACTATCGAGCAATTGATAGAAAAGCAAATAATTATGAGATTATCTAGGCATGATCGTGTATATAGGCATCACGTCTGCAACAAGTAGACCGACTCCTACCTGCATCTACTAGTATTACTCCACACATCGACGTACTCCCGCCTGCATCTAGAGTATTAAGTTCATAAGAACAGAGTAACGCCTTAAGCAAGATGACATGATGTAGAGGGATAAACTCATGAAATATGATATAAACCCCATCTTTTTTCGTCAATGGCAACAATACAATACGTGCCTTGCAACCTTTTCTGTCACTGGGTAAGGAAACCGCAAGATTGAACCAAAAGCTAAGCACTTCTCCCATGGCAAGAAATATCAATCTTGTAGGCCAAAGCAAACTGATAATTCGAAGAGACTTGCAAAGATAACTCAATCATACATAAAAGAATTCAGAGAAGATTCAAATATTATTCATAGATAAACTTGATCATAAAACGGCAATTCATCGGATCTCGACAAACACACCGCAAGAATAGATTACATCGAATAGATCTCCACAAGAGAGGGGGGACATTGTATTGAGATCCAAAAAGAGAGAAGAAGCCATCTAGCTAATAACTATGGACCCGTAGATCTGTAGTAAACTACTCACAACTCATCGGAAGGGCTATGGTGTTGATGTAGAAGCCCTCCGTGGTCGATTCCCCCTCCGGCAGAACATCGGTGAAGGCTACAAAATGGGATATCGCGGATACAGAAGGTTACGGTGGTGGAAATTGTGTTTTGGGTGCTCCCTGGATGTTTTCGGGGTATGTAGGCTTATATAGGAGGAAGAAGTACGTCGGTGGCCGACCGAGGTGCCCACGAGACAGGGGGGCGCGCCCTACAGGGGGGGCTCCTATCTCGTGGCCGCCTCGGCTGCTTCTTGACTTGCACTCCAAGTCCTCTGGATCACGTTCGTTCCAAAAATCACGCCTCCGAAGGTTTCATTCCGTTTGGACTCTGTTTGATATTCCTTTTCTTCGAAATACTGAAATAGGCAAAAAAACAGCAATACGGGCAGGGCCTCCGGTTAATAGGTTAGTCCAAAAAATGATATAAATGTGTAAAATAAAGCCCATAAACATCCAAAAGGGGTAATATAATAGCATGGAACAATAAAAAATTATAGATACATTGGAGACGTATCAAGCATCCCCAAGCTTGATTCCTGCTCGTCCTCGAGTAGGTAAATGATAAAACAGAATTTTTTATGTGGAATGCTACCTAGCATAATTCTCAATGTAATTTTCTTTAATGTGGCATGAATGTTCAGATCCAAATGATTCAAGATAAAAGCTTATAAAACATAAAAATAATAATATTTCGAAGCATACTAACAAATAATCATGTCCTATCAAAATAGCATAGCCAAAGAAAGCTTATCCCAACAAAATCATATAGTTAGGCCATGCTTCATCTCCATTACACAAAATACTCCCATCATGTACAACCCCGATGACGAGCTGAGCAATTGTTTCATACTTTTTAAAGCGCTTCAGCTTTTTAAACTCTCATGCAATATATGAGCGCAAGCCATGGACATAGCACTATGGTGGTAAACGGTGGTGGTTGTAAGGACAAAAAGGGAGAAGATAATCTCACATCAACTAGGCGTATCAACGGGCTATGGAGATGCCCATCAATAGATATCAATGTGAGTGAGAAGGAATTGCCATGCAACGGATGCACTAGAGCTATAAATATATGAAAGCTCAACAAAAAGAAACTAAGTGGGTGTGCATCCAACTTGCTTGCTCATGAAGACCTAGGGCATTTTGAGGAAGCCCTTCATTGGAATATACAAGCCAAGTTCTATAATGAAAAATTCCCACTAGTATATGAAAGTGAAAATATATGGGACTCTCTATCATGAAGATCCTGGTGCTATTTTGAAGCACAAGTGTGGAAAAAGAGATAGTAGCATTGTCCCTTCTCTCTTTTTCTCTCATTTTTTTTCTTTTTTTTCTTTTTTCTTTTTTCTTTTTCTTTTTTTCTTTCTCTCTTTTTTTTCTTTGGCCTCCCCTTTTTTTTGGCCTTTCTTTTTTTTTGTAAAGTCCGAAGTCTCATCCCGACTTGTGGGGGAATCATAGTCTTCATCATCCTTTCCTCACTGAGACAATGCTCTAATAATGAAGATCATCACACTTTTATGGATTTACAACTCAAGAATTACAACTCAAAGCTAGAACAAGATATGACTCTATAGGAATGCCTCCGGCGGTGTACCGGGATATGCAATGAATCAAGAGCGACATGTACGAAAATTATGAAGGTGGCCTTGCCACAAATACGATGTCAACTACATGATCATGCAAAGAGCAATATGACACTGATGAAACGTGTCACAATAAACGGAACGGTGGAAAGTTGCATGGAAATATATCTCGAAATGGCTTGGAAATGCCATAATAGGTAGGTATGGTGGCTGTTTTGAGGAAGGTAAATAATGGGTTCAATACCCGCGAGAGTTGTGCGGTAATAAGAAAAGTTAGCAAAGTGGACGGATGAGTGTGCGTATATCCATGGACTCACATTAGTCATAAAGAACTCATATACTTATTGCAAAAGTCTACTTAGCCCTCAAAGCAAAGTACTACTACGCATGCCCCAAGAGGGATAGATTGGTAGGAAAAGACCATTGCTCGTCCCTGACTGCCACTCATAAGGAAGACAATCAAAAGAGCACCTCATGCAACAAATTTGTCACACAACTTTTACCATACGTGCATGCTAAGGGACTTGCCAACTTCAAAAAAGGTATTTCTCCATTTCATAATTATCCACTAGCATGACCCTAACATTACTACCTTTATATCTCAAAACAATTATCAACCAACAAATTGATCATAGCATCCAATTCAATTTCTATGATAGTTTTTATTATACCCCACTTGGATGCTCATCATTCTAGGACCAAATTTGTAACCAAAGCAAATACCATGTTGTTCTAAAAGACTCTCAAAATAATATAAGTTAAGCATGAGAGACTAGCAATTTCTATAAAATCAAGCCACCGCCGTGCTCTAAAAGATGTAAGTGAAGCACTAGAGCAAAAACTATCAAGCTCAAAAGATATAAGTGAAGCACATAGAGTATTCTAGAAAATTCTAATCAAGTAGGCTTCTCCCAAAAGGTGAGTACAGCGAGGATTATTGTGGTAAACTAAAAAGCAAAGACTAATATAATACACGACGCTCCAAAGAAAACACATATCGTGTGGCAAATAAAAATATAGCTCCAAGTAAAGTTACCAATGAACGAAGACGAAAGAGGGGATGCCTTCCCGGGGCATCCCCAATCTTAGGCTTTTGGCTATCCTTGAATATCTTGGGGTGCCATGGGCATCCCCAAGCTTAGGCTCTTTCCACTCCTTATTCCATAGTCCATAAAGGCTTTACCCAAAACTTGAAAACTTCACAACACAAAACTCAACAGGAAATCTTATAAGCTCCGTTAGTGAAAGAAAACAAAACCACCACATAAGGTACTGTAATGAACTCATTATTTATTTATTTTGGTGTTAAACCTACTGTATTTCAACTTCTCTATGGTTTATAAACTATTTTACTAGCCATAGATGCATCAAAATAAGCAAACAACAAACGAAAAACAGAATCTGTCAAAAACAGAACAGTCTGTAGCAATATGTAACTAACGCAAACTTCTGGAACTCTTAAAATCCTACCAAAATAGGACGTGCTGGACAATTCCTTTATTGATCATCAGCAACAAGAATCAATGCAAAATCACGTTTCTGTAATTTATTGAATTTTTTCTCATGAGGGCAAAGTTTCTGTTTCTCAGCAGAATCAAATCAACTATCATCATAGTTTATCCTATAGGTTCTACTTGGCACAAACACTAATTAAAAGATAAAACACATCTAAACAGAAAGTAGAAGCTAAATATTATTAATAAACAGGAAAAAAAAGAAAAAACACAAAGAAAATTGGGTTGCCTCCCAACTAGCGCTATCGTTTAACGCCCCTAGCTAGGCATAAAAGCGAAGATAGATCTAAGTAGTACCATCTTTGGCACTTAATTCATAAGTAGATCGCATGATAGACTCATAAGGTAATTTGAATTTCTTTCTTGGAAAGTTCTCCATGCCTTTCTTTAATGGAAATTGCAATCTAATATTCCCTTCCTTCATATCAATAATCGCACCAATCTTTCTAAGGAAAGGTCTACCAAGAATAATAGGGCAAGAAAGATTGCAATCTATATCAAGAACGATAAAATCTACGGGCACCATATTTCTATTTGGAACAATGAGAACATCATTGATCCTTCCCATTGGCTTTTTAATGGTGGAATCTGCAAGGTGAAAATTTAAAGAGCAATCATCAAGATCATGGAAACCTATAATATCACATAAAGTTTTCGGAATCGTGGAAACAATAGCACCAAAATCACACAAAGAAAAACACTCATGATCTTTAATTCTAATCTTTATAGTAGGTTCCCACTCATCATTAAGTTTTCTAGGTATAGAAACTTCCAAATTAAGTTTTTCATCATAAGATTGCAACAAGGCATCAACGATATGTTTGGTAAAAGCTTTATTTTGACTATAAGCATGTGGAGAATTAACAACGGATTGCAACAAGGAAATACTATTTAAAGTCATGACCTCTCCAATCCCACTTTTACCAAATTTAGCGTCAAGATCTAAAAACTCCGAATTCTTGGGACGCCTTCTTGGTAAAGTTGACTCATCATCAGTCCCATAATTATCAAGATTCATATTGCAAAACATAGATCTAATAGGAGACGCATCAATAACTTTAAGATCCTCATCATTATTTTCATGGAAACTAGAAGAACACGCTTTTATAAAGCTATCTTTCTTAGCATGCAATCTAGCGGTTCTTTCCTTGCACTCGTCAATGGAAATTCTCATTACTTTGAGAGACTCATCGATATCATGCTTAGGAGGGGAAGATCTAAGTTTATGAGAATCAACATCAAGCAAAAGTCTGTAACCGTTCCTAGCCAAATCATCAACTTTGAGCAATTTTTCTTCAAGCAAGGCATTAAAATTCTTTTGAGAAATCATAAATTCTTTTACACTATTCTCAAAATCAGAGGGCATCTTATTAAAATTACCATAATAATTATTGTAGGAATTTCCATAATTATTAGAGGAATTACTAGGGAACGGTCTAGAATTAAAATTTCCTCTATAAGCATTGTTTCCAAAACTATTCCTACCAACAAAATTCACATGCATAGATTCATTATTATTCTCAATCAACGTACACAAAGGCATATCATTGGGATCAAGAGGAGTATTTTTAGTAGCAAACAACTTCATAAGTTCATCCATCTTTCCACTCAAAACATTGATTTCTTCTATAGCATGCACTTTTTACTAGAAGATCTTTCGGTGTGCCATTGAGAACAATTAGCCATAATATTATCAAGAAGTTTTGTAGCATCTCCTAACGTGATTTCCATAAACGTGCCTCCCGCGGCCGAATCTAAGAGATTTCTAGAAGCAAAGTTCAAACCGGCGTAAAATTTTTGTATGATCATCCATAAATTCAAACCATGAGTAGGGCAATTGCGAATCATCAATTTCATTCTTTCCCAAAATTGGGCAACATGCTCATGATCAAGTTGTTTAAAATTCATAATATCGTTCCTAACAGTGATAATCTTAGCGGGAGGAAATTACTTAGAGATAAAAGCATATTTGCACTTGTTCCAAGAATCAATACTATTTTTAGGCAAAGAAGAAAACCAAACTTTAGCACGATCTCCAAGTGAAAATGGAAATAACTTCAATTTGACAATATTGTTATCCGTATCTTTCTTCTTTTGCATGTCACAGAAATCAACAAAATTGTTTAGATGAGTAGCGGCATCTTCACTAGGAAGGCCGGCGAATTGATCTTTCATAACAAGATTCAACAAAGCAGTATTGATTTCACAAGACTCAACATCATTAAGAGGAGGAATCGGAGTACTAAGGAAATCATTATTATTGGTATTCGAGAAATCACACAATTTGGTATTATCTTGCGCCATGGCAACAAGTAATCCAACACACAAGCAAACAGAAAAAGGCAAGCGAAAGAGAGACGAGGAGATTGGGAAAGAGAGGGCGAATAAAACAACAAGGGTGAAGTGGGGGAGAGGAAAACAAGAGGCAAATGGCAAATAATGTAAATGCAAGGGAGATAGGTTTGTGATGGGTACTTGGTATGTCTTGACTTGAGCGAAGACCTCCCCGGCAACGGCGCCAGAAATCCTTCTTGCTACGTCTTGAGATTGCGTTGGTTTTCCTTCAAGAAGAAAGGGTGACGTAGCAGAGTAGCGTAAGTATTTCCCTCAGTTTTTGAGAACCAAGGTATCAATCCAGTAGGAGGCTCCTCAAAAGTCCCACGCACCTACACAAACAAACCAAGAACTCGCAACCAACGCAATAAAGGGGTTGTCAATCCCTTCATGGCCACTTGCGAAAGTGAGATCTGATAGAGATAGTATGATAAGATAAATATATTTTTGGTATTTTATAATATAGATGCAAAAAGTAAATATGCAAATAAAAGTAGATTGGAAGCAAATATGATAAGAGATAGACCCGGGGGCCATAGGTTTGACTAGAGGCTTCTCTCGAGATAGCATAAGTATTACGGTGGGTGAAAAAATTACTATCGAGCAATTGATAGAAAAGCTAATAATTCTGAGATTATCTAGGCATGATCGTGTATATAGGCATCACGTCCGCAACAAGTAGACCGACTCCTGCCTGCATCTACTAGTATCACTCCACACATCGACCGACTCCTGACTGCATCTAGAGTATTAAGTTCATAAGAACAGAGTAACGCCTTAAGCAAGATGACATGATGTAGAGGGATAAACTCATGAAATATGATATAAACCCCATCTTTTTATCTTCGATGGCAGCAATACAATATGTGCCTTGCAACCCTTTCTGTCACTGGGTAAGGAAACCGCAAGATTGATCCCAAAGCTAAGCACTTCTCCCATGGCAAGAAAGATCAATCTAGTAGGCCAAACCAAACTGATAATTCGAAGAGACATGCAAAGATAACTCAATCATACATAAAAGAATTCAGAGAAGATTCAAATATTATTCATAGATAAACTTGATCATAAACCCACAATTCATCGGATCTCGACAAACACACCGCAAAAAGAGATTACATCGAATAGATCTCCACAAGAGAGGGGGAGAACATTGTATTGAGATTCAAAAAGAGAGAAGAAGCCATCTAGCTAATAACTGTGGACCCGTAGGTCTATAGTAAACTACTCACAACTCATGGGAAGGGCTATGGTGTTGATGTAGAAGCGCTCCATGGTCGATTCCCCCTCCGGCAGAACGCCAGCGAAGGCTCCAAGATGGGATCTCGCGGATACAAAAGGTTATGGAGGTGGAAATTGTGTTTTGGGTGCTCCCTGGATGTTTTCGGGGTATGTAGGCTTATATAAGAGGAAGAAGTACGTCGGTGGCCGCCCGAGTGGCCCACGAGATAGGGGGGCACGCCCTCCTATCTCGCGGCTGCCTCAGCTGCTTCTTGACTTGCACTCCAAGTCCTCTAGATCGCGTTCGTTCCAAAAATCACTCCTGCGAAGGTTTCATTCCGTTTGGACTCCGTTTGATATTCCTTTTCTTTGAAATACTGAAATAGGCAAAAAAACAGTAATACGGGCTGCGCCTCCGGTTAGTAGGTTAGTCCCAAAAATGATATAAATGTGTAAAATAAAGCCCATAAACATCCAAATGGGGTAATATAATAGAATGGAACAATCTAAAATTATAGATACGTTGGAGACGTATCAAGCTACAGTTCAAATATGACCCGCTTCCAGCTGAGTCGGCAAAAAATTGTCTTTTTCACGAGAGGTGGATCAAAACTTTTTACACCCAACCATTTGGTCAAATGTGCATTAAATATGGCCTAGTATTTTAGAAAAATTATTTGGTCCAATTTTGCAACAATTACTTGGTAGGTTCTTCACGAAAATAATCATTGATTAAAATCCTAAGATACACATATGTGCAATATTGGGTCATTTAAACATAGAACATGAGGCCAATATGTTGAGTGTTTACCCGAAATAAGAGGGTAAAAATATAAAGAAAAAAAACACAATTACATAAGCTGAATTCTGATTGCTGGAACCATCTATGACACGGATCGATGACATGGCAGACATCCTACCATCCATTGCCAGCCCTAACCCACCGCACGTCCATCCATCCATCCATAACCCACCGCAGCACTCCTCGTCCTCGCGAACCCTACCCAGCCACTCGTCGCCTCCTTCCCTTCCAGACTACCACCGCCACCTCCTTCCCCACCCCTCCCCGCACCCGCAGCAGCTCCCACCATCCCCGCACCCGCGAACGCCACCGTTGGCTCCTCCACCTCCAGGCGATGTCGAGCCCGCGGTCTCTTTCCCCAAGATCGCACAGGAGCCCACGGTTCTCCTCCACCTACAACTCGTCTCCTCTCCGGTCGCGCCGCTGACCTGTTCGTGGTCGGGCTTCAGCGAGCTGAGCAGCAGAGCACCGATGGCTCCTCCTCTCCCCCTGTAGCTGCCTGCCTCGCCAACCTCCCTCCCTCCCTCCTCGCCAATGAATCCCTAGCCAGCAGCCATGGCTAGGGTTTGTGCAGTTTCTCCCCATCCGATCTGGCGAGTATCCCTCCTCCTCCCCCGCTCCCTGATCCTTAGCCACTCCAAACCCCTGACCCCTTCTTGTCTCGTCTCTGCAGGTAGACCGCGCCGGCAAGCGACCAGGACGTCGCCCGGAGAGGAGAGAAGGGCCTTCTCCTCACCGTGTAGCCGCCGACCTTGTCCTGCTCGAGGAGGAGGAGCAGGAGGGGCGCACCCATCCACCACAGTCGCCGCCGTCAAGGGCTTCTTCCACCTAGACCTCTAAATCCACGGCGCCGTCGTCCAGCCACGCAAGGTGAAGGTGCCCCCAACTCCCCTCCGTCCCCTCTCCCCTCCTTGTTTCATTCGATCTAGCAGCCATGGATTTGGGTTCCTCAAGGCTGCCTAATTACTCTACCATGTGTTCCTACTACTAGCTCTACTCGTGGATGCTGGGTACCTCCCCGTTTTCTCTGTTTTTATGTAATCCTAGATAGAACCATACAAATGTGGATGACAAACACTGCAATTTAATCTAAAATTGTCATCATGATCCTAGAAAATACTCCTCAAATTACTGTAAATTGTTGGACGATTAGGAGCTAGTGTAGATGCAAAATAAGGTTGCACTTTTAGAGGAGATAAGACACTAATATTGGATGCTTGGTAGTTGTCTTGTGTTGTGTGCATGTAGGTACTAGCAGTATGTCCATGAGCACCGTGCTAGTGTTAGTCGCAATGATCATCTTCAATAGCATGACCAGTACCCGAACATGATGCATATTTATTAACAAAAATGGTAATGCATTTTGCTCATACCAGGGTGCTCGATTTAGTCTATTATGAATGCTAATAGACCATGATAACTTGTATCTTGGATCTTCCCCCTCTCTCTATTTGACTCGCTCAATCTCTCTCTATCTTTCTTTAGGCGCCGCCGGATTAGAACTATACGGCTCAGCGGGTGGCCCTATTTTGCCGTCGGGAGAGGAGCTCTCGTCATTGACCCCTCTTCTCCACTACACGTGTTCCACAGAAACTGTTTTAGTTTGTCATACATAATTGACTATGCTTATGTTGGTTGTTATTGAGTGTATAATTCATTAGATTAATTATTTGTTTTGAAGTATAACTGAAACTTCATATATGTATTTACATTCATTGAAAGCATATAATCAATATCTGGTCTGATGATTTATGTACTATTATCTCAAATAAAAAAGCATATAACAGTAGCAGTAGCACACATTTAACTGAATTCAATTAAAATTTCTAGAATCTCTTCTTGATTTGTATTGTTTTAGTGCAACAAAGTCATACCGAGTGAGGTCCATGTGGTGCTCTGAGGTGCTCTTCATGGTTTGTTGTCAAGACTGATATCCCATGTATGTCATGATGTTGCTAGCTTGTTTCAGTCCAGTATCTCTTCTTGATAGTCTTGTTAACATAATTCAGTCCAGTAACTCTAATTAACTAACTGAATTCATTTTTTTAATTAAATTACATTGAAACCTTTCCTTTAATTATAATTAAAGAAGGGTTTCAGTTTAATTAAACTGGACCGGCTTTGGGACTTATATATACACAAATCAGTACTGAAGTAGGTTTGTATGATCTCCTGTTAGTAGAAGTACAGCATAAATATCTTCCCATGTAGTTCTGCTATTTTTAGTTTGGGTTGAAGTGATTGGTAGGCCTAGTGGTTATGCGATTCTATGATCCTATCCTGTAAAATTTATATGCACACCTCATATGAATCTGTGATCATATCCAGTGAAATTTATATGCATGTCCCACTCCACTGTCTACACATTTACTTAGTAATACATACTTCTGCACTTATGTTATGCTTCTCTCTTTGTTTCTATGAGGCGGCCAGGCTGCCTATTTTGTAGCAGTCTGCTTCCATAGTGTTTGTATGGAGTCGAGATAATTGTGTTTCCTCGGCAGTAGGTCAGCAGACACCGCTCCTACTATATAGGCTAAGCTGCCGCCAGTGTTTGTGCGATGTTGCCGGCTTAGAGCATCATCTCCAATAGCTACTGCCTGTTGATGTGCTTGTTGTGGTGTCATGTGCTTCTCCTGAATCTGTTGTACGCTTAGCTGATTAAACATGCAGTTTTTTTTAGTATTTTGGTCTGATGGTGTTTCTTTTTTTGGCTCAAGTGCTTAACTTATGAACTTATGTTGAAGTGTGCTGATTTTACACCATCGAAATTGATAGGAGATACTATGGATGCTAGATTAATTGTTTGTTCTTGCTCACTTCTTGCTCACTATGTGCTTAACTGATGATGATTGTTGTTGTTAGAAATTATGATTGCCTGTGTCTTAATTTTTTCTTCTGTAATGATGATATGAAATATCACGCAGGTGCTTATTGGTGTTGCTGTTGTTGCTGTGGTTGTCAGAGGTGTTGCTGCCGCATCCGGCGGAGCTGCAGTCTGAGAAGGTCAAGGATGAGCTACAGTCCTGTTGTTGTGGTTGTCTTCTAAGATTTACGACGTCAAGGTAATCTCACTCTCTCCGACCCTGGTTGTCTTGTGGGTACGGTTGCTGTAGATGGTGGTCTGTGTGGATCTTATTATACTGAGGGTGTTATGCTGGTGGTGGCTTGAAAGATGGGCAAAAATGCTTAGCAATCTATTTCCTATAGTATTTAACTGTTTACATGAAATGTGTGGACAGCAAGTATGTTTCCCAGGTTATATGGTAATAATTGTACACCTCATCGTTGAGTTTGGTTTGTGTTTATAGAATGAAAAGGTTGGTTAATTAAGCCCTGCCTGTATCTTTTAGAGTTTACTTCATTGGTAGCATATTCAGCTGTATTAATTAATATTGTACATGTTGGAGAATTTTGACGATATTGATAACAAACTGTAACCATGAATACTCAAATAGAAACTTGAACAACCATCTTGTTTAATTTGGTGATATTCCTCCATGCTAAGAGCTAATCTGTTGCATTGTTATTCAACTTACATCAACAATTTTAATTTCGCAAAAATCATGTTTTCTTTTCTATGTTTATCTCCGTGGACGACCACAGCAAATATGTGCACAGATGTTCTGTTACCTTGTGAAAAATTATTGGTGCATTTCTTTTGTTTCTCAAAAACAAAATAGCTTGCTCATTTAAGCTGTGCCATCCCTACTGTTAGCTTTCATATTGTGTCTCTGTTAGCTTCAGGCCTAATTTTTTACCTTTATGTTCACCCTTTTACTGGAGCTCCAGGCCTAATCTTTTTGAGTGTGAAGCCGTGAAGCCAAGTGCGAAGTAGCAAAGCCCTACTTAGGAAGATGGCGAAGTAGCGAAGCCCTACTTAGGAAGAGTTTTTTGGTTCTATAGTAGACTATAAATTGTAATTTTGTAATGGATTGTAAAAGGCTATTGTAGTGTTATTTGGTGAATTATATTTGTTTTGTCCAATTTGAAATAGCTATTATGTATGTTAAAAAGATGTGAAATGGAAACTTGACCAGGTGGACCAATTTATGTCCCACTTATGAATATAATCTGAGCAATTTTGAAATTTTTGACATGTGGAACCAATGTATGGCATTATGAGTAGTGGGACCCATCTGATTAGTGGGACCAGCTCTAAAATATAATGATATAAAAATAGAAAATAAATTGATGTAAGAAGGCCACGACCCAACCATAAAAAAGGCTGCAATATTGGGCTTGGCCCATGAAGCTGATAAAAAAAGACAGAAAAAACACAAATAGGCTAAATTAATGGGCTCGGCCCATATAAACACCGAATTGGACCAGGCTGATTCTTGTGCCACATCAGATTGCCACGTAGGATGCCTACGTGTCCTGGGGAGGCTGCTATTGACCAAAACAAAACAATAGGCATATTTTGGTCGTAAACGTCTATGACCTTCTCACAGAGAAGGTCGTTAATTTCAGTTTACGACCGTCAGCTTTTGACCTTCTATTTTTGGTCACAAAAAGGTCGCAAATGAAAAACAATGACCTTTTAGTGACCAATAGTCAAGGTCACAAGTTGACATATTTCTTGTAGAGATAATCATGTACTTCCTCCATTGTTCGAATGACCCTCGAAACCTCGGCGACCCTCGACCCCTCGTTGTTCCTCGACCCTCGACCGTCGACGACCCTCGACCCTCGAACCCTCGACACCCTCATTTCCGATAAAAATTAAGAAGAGGAAGAAAAAAAAAGAAAGATATTCGCCCTCATGTCATGTTCGACGTCCCCCCTAATGTCATTTCTGAAGTCCCCCCTCATGTCATGTCCGACGTCCCCCTCATCACATGTCCGACGTCCCCCCTCATGTCATATCTGACCCTCGACAGCTCGGCGATCCTCGACACCCTATCCTTTTCTTCCTCTCCTCTTCTTCTACTGTTTTTCTCCTTCTTTCTCTTCTTATTTTTCTCTCATCTTCTTCTCTTTTTTCTCCCCTTTTTCCTCTCCTTTTTATTTCCTTCTTCCTTCTTTTCGTTCTTCCTACTTCCTTTTTTCTTCCCTTCTTCCTTCTTACTTCTTCCTCTCTTTTCCATAAATATAAAAAGTTGAAAAAATACATACATACCACACATACATACATACATGCATACATACATATAAAAAGAAAGCATATATAACAAAAAAGGAACAACTGTGGCGACAGCGTAGGGCATGGCGCGATGCTTATAGAAGAGGCATCACGGTGGGCAGGGGAGAGCGGGGCGGCGACGGCAACGACGAGGCACTTTCGGCGTCGGGGCGGGCCAGGCGGCGACAGCGACAAAGACGGCGACAACGAGGCATGGGAAACGGCAGCGGCGGCGGATAGCGTCGATCGGGGCAGCCTGGCGGCATCGATGAGCTTAGCGTCGTCAGGGGGGCAACCCGTGATGGAAATCTGAAATTTTCCTAAGTGTTGCTTATATAGCAAAGGCTTTGGTCCTGGTTCGTGGCACCAACTGGGACCAATGCCCCTCTTTAGTCCCGGTTGGTGCCACCAACCGGGACAAAAGGTCTCTTTTCAGCAGCCCAAAGGGAAAAGAGACCTTTGGTCCCAGTTGGTGGCACCAGCCGGGACTAAAGGGGGGCATTGGTCCTGGTTGGTGCCACCAACCGGGACGAAAGGGTGGCACAACGGTGGTGTGGTGGGAGTTTAGTCCCACTTCGGTAGCTGAGAGAGCTCAACACCTGTTTATAAGGTGCGTGGCGGCAGAAGTGCTGAGCTCCTCTCTAATATGCATGCAGTACTTGCCTACCCTTGACACTACCATGTTGGGCCTATTGGGCCTGCCGCCTGCAACCTGGCCCATGTTCCGATGGGTTTCTAGTCGTATGCAGGCTATGTGGCCCAGTAGGTGGCATTTTCTTTATTTTTTTCCAGTTTTTTTTGTTTTATTTTTTATTTATTTTATGCTTTTAAGTTCGAAAAATTATAAACTTTCTGTTAGTGCCATTACTTTTCAAACTTGAGTAGTTTAAATTTAAATTATTTGAAATTTATGTGAATCACTAGTTTATGATTAACTTTACAATAAAAATAGATTTTGGAGTGATTCTTTTTCCTGCTATTTAATATTACTGTGTTTTATCATTATATTCAAAAACAATTTTTGTTATTTTAGTTTCTAACAAAAAAACTTATGATAATTCTTTTTGCTATTAAAGTTTCTAACAAAAAAGTTCTTTATGAAAATTCCTTTTGCTTTTAATGTTTTGAACAGAAAAAACTTTGATAATTTTAGTTGCGTCAAATTTAGTTTATTATTTTTGCTATTAGAGTTTCATAAAAGTTTTCTAGTTCATTCTTTTTTATATTAGTTCATTATTTGAGCTAAATGACCCTGAAATTGAAAAGCATTTCAGATGAACTCTGAAGAGGTTGAAAATTGGCATGGTATCATTATTTCACCCACATAGCATGTGCTAAAAAGTTGAGAGGATTACGGGAAAAACTGGATGCACTTCGTGTACAAAACGGACAATTTCTTTCGAAGTATCAGGGTTTCGGACAAAAACTCATCTGTTACAAAGGGATTTCATTTTTTGAACTTATTTGAACTCCAGAATTTTTGTGTGTTCAAAATGCACCATTCAAAGCCACATCAACAATTTTCAACCCTTTCTGACTTCATTTGTTATTTTTCATGCATTTAATGATTTTTTTTTGAATTATATGACCCTGAAAATGAAAAGCACTACAAATGAACTCTGAAAAGGTTGAAAGTTGGGTTACGGCAAAAACTGGATGCACTTCGTGTACAAAACAGACAATCTATTTCGAAGTATCAGGGTTTCATACGGAAACACGTGTGTTACATGGATATTCTAGATCAAAGGTATCATCATAATACTCATGGAGAGAAAGTCTTCACTTTTTCTTTGCTTTTGTCCTTTGCTTATTGCGCCGTAACCACAGATAATCTTCATCGTTTAACAAGGTGCTTGGGTCAGCCTTGACTTTGAAGGGAGAAATTTCATGAAACTTTTCATAATCCTCGGACATGTCTGTCTTGCCCTCCACTCCCACGAAGTATCTTTTTCCTGAAAGAACTATGTGGCGCCTTGGCTCATTGTATGATGTGTTCGCTTCCTTATCTTTTCTTTTTCTCGGTTTGGTGGACATGTCCTTCACATAGAAAACCTGCGCCACATCATTGGCTAGGACGAATGGTTCGTCTGTGTACCCAAGATTATTCGGATCCACTATTGTCATTCCCTACAGTGGGTCTACATGAACCCCGCCTCCTGAAATATTGACCCATTTGCACTTAAACAAAGGGACCTTAAATTCATGTCCGTAGTCAAGTTCCCACATGTCCACTATGTAACCATAATATGTGTCCTTCCCCTCTTGGTTGCTGCATCAAAGCGGACACCGCTATTTTAGTTGGTGCTATTTTGGTCTTGGGCGATCGTGTAAAATGTATTCCCATTTATCTCATATCCTTTGTAAGTCAATACAGTCGAAGATGGTCCCCTAGACAACGAGTACAACTCATCACAAACAGTGTTGTCACCCCTGAGACATGTTTCCAACCAACTTCCGAAAGTCCTGATGTCTTCGCATGTAATCCAGTCGTCACACTGCTCCGGGTGTTTGGACCGCAGACTGTTCTTGTGTTCATCTACATACGGGGTCACCAAGTAGAGTTATGTCGAACTGTGTAGTGTCCTTGAGACCAAGAATGCCCGTCCCAGCATATTATTGAGTCCCCTCCTAGCGTGCCTTTTCCAGTCAGTCTCCCCTCATACCGCGATTGAGGGTGACCAATCTTCTTAAGGCCAGGGAATGAAGTCAACACAAAACCCAATGACATCCTCTGTTTGATGGACCATGGAGATGCTTCCTTATGGCCTAGCGCGATTACGGACATATTTCTCTAGGACTCCCATGAACCTCTCAATGGGGAACATATTGTGTAGAAATACGGGGCCGAGAACAACAATCTCGTCGACAAGATGAACTAGGACATGCATCATGATATTGAAGAAGGATGGTGGGAACACCAGCTCGAAACTGACAAGACATTGCGCCAGATCACTCCTTAGCCTTGGTATGATTTTTGGATCGATCACCTTCCGAGAGATTGCATTGAAGAATGCACATAGCTTCACAATCGCTAATCGAACGTTTTCCGGTAGAAGCCCCCTCAATGCAACCGGAAGCAATTACGTCATAATCACGTGGCAGTCATGAGACTTTAGGTTCTGGAACTTTTTCTCTGGCATATTTATTATTCCCTTGGTAAGAGCGTAGCTGGTAGGATTTCCTTCTCACAATCACTTCGATGAGAAGCCAGACAGGACCTTCATACTGAGCGGGCATTCAAATAAGATTTCCTTCTCTTCTTTGGTAAGAGCGTAGCTGGTAGGACCTTCATACTGCTTTGGGGGCATGCCGTCTTTTTCGTGCAAACGTTGCAGGTCCTCCCGTGCCTCTGTCTTCCCATACACACCCAAGAATCCTAGCAGGTTCACGCAAAGGTTCTTCGTCACGTGCATCACGTCGATTGAAGAGCGGACCTCTAGGTCTTTCCAGAAGGGTAGGTCCCAAAATATAGATTTCTTCTTCCACATGTGTGCGTGTCCCTCAGCGTCATTCGGAAAAGATAGTCCGCCGGGACCCTTTCCAAAGATTATGTGTAAATCATTGACCATGGCAAGTACGTGATCACCGGTACGCATGGTGGGCTTCTTCCGGTGATCTGCCTCGCCATTGAAATGCTTGCCTTTCTTTCGACATTGATTGTTGGTCAGAAGAAATCGAGAATGCCCCAGGTACACATTCTTCCTGCATTTGTCTAGGTATATACTTTTGGTGTCAGCTAAACAATGTGTGCATGCGTGGTATCCCTTGTTTGTTTGTCCTGAAAGATTACTAAGAGCAGGCCAATTGGTGATGGTTACAAACAGCAACGCATGCAGGTTAAATTCCTCCTATTTGTGCTCATCCCACACACATACACCGTTTCCATTCCGGAGCTGAAGAAGTTCTTCAACTAATGGCCTTTGGTACACATCAATGTCATTGCCAGGTTTCTTAGGGCCTTGGATGAGAACTGGCATCATAATGAACTTCCGCTTCATGCACATCCAAGGAGGAAGGTTATACATGCATAGAGTCATGGACCATGTGCTATGATTGATGCTCTGCTCCCTGAAAGGATTAATGCCATCTTTGCTTAAACCAAACCATACGTTCCTTGGGTCACCTGCAAATTCAGCCCGGTACATTCTATCGATTTTTCTCCACTGTGACCCGTCAGCGGGTGCTTTCAACTTCCCATCTTTCTTAGGGTCCTCTCTGTTCCATCGCATCAACTTGGCATGCTCTTTCTTTCTAAACAGACATTTCAACCGTGGTATTATAGGAGCATACCACATCACCTTGGCAGGAACCCTCTTCCTGGGGGGCTCGCCGTCAACATCACCAGGGTCATCTCGTCTGATCTTATACCGCAATGCACTACATACCCGGCATGAGTTCAAATCCTCGCATGCACCGCGGTAGATGATGCAATCATTAGGGCATGCATGTATCCTCTGCAACTCCAATCCTAGAGGGCATACGACCTTCTTTGCTGCATATGTACTGTTGGGCAATTCGTTTTCTTTGGAAGCTTCTTCTTCAATATTTTCAGTAGCTTCTCAAATCCTTTCTCAGGCATAGCATTCTCTTCCTTCCACTGCAGCAATTCTAGTACGGTACCGAGCTTTGTGTTGCCATCTTCGTAATTGGGGTACAACCCTTTTTTCTGATCCTCTAACACGCGATAGAACTACAGCTTCTCCTTTTGACTTTCACACTGTCTCCTTGCATCAACAATGACCCGGCGGAGATCATCATCGGGCACATCTTCTGGTTCCTCTTGATCTTCAGCAGCTTCCCCCGTTGCAACATCATCGTATTCAGGGGGCACGTAGTTGTCATCGTCCTCTTCTTCTTTGTTGTCTTCCATCATAACCCCTGTTCCTCCGTGCTTGGTCCAAACATTATAGTTTGGCATGAAACCCTTATAAAGCAGGTGGCTATGAAGGATTTTCCGGTCAAAGTAAGACTTCGTATTCCCACATATAGGGCATGGACAACACATAAAACTATTCTTCTTGTTTGCCTCAGCCACTTCGAGAAAATTATGCACGCCCTTAACGTACTCGGAGGTGTGTCTGTCACCATACATCCATTGTCGGTTCATCTGCGAGCATTATACATACTTAGTTCTCATTGAACAACATATTGCTCTCCAGAGCATCTAATTAAACCATACATTGAAACTATGTAAAACATTTCAATGCAATAACAAATGGGATCATAATCCCAACCAAGGTAACAATTGATCCAACGGCATAATTGTTGGAAATATGCCCTAGAGGCAATAATAAAAGTGTTATTATTATATTTCTTTGTTCATGTTAATTGTCTTTTATTCATGCTATAACTGTATTATCCGGAAATCGTAATACACGTGTGAATACATAGACCGTAATATGTCCCTAGTAAGCCTCTAGTTGACTAGCTCGTTGATCAACTGATAGTCATGGTTTCCTGGCTATGGACGTTGGATGTCGTTGATAACGGGATCACATCATTAGGAGAATGATGTGATGGACAAGAACCAATCCTAAGCATAGCACAAGATCGTGTAGTTCGTTTTGCTAGAGCTTTTCCAATGTCAAGTATCTCTTCCTTAGACCATGAGATCGTGTAACTCCCGGATACCGTAGGAGTGCTTTGGGTGTACCAAACGTCACAACGTAACTGGGTGACTATAAAGGTGCATTACAGGTATCTCCGAAAGTGTCTGTTGGGTTGACACGGATTGAGACTGGGATTTGTCACTCCGTATGACGGAGAGGTATCACTAGGCCCACTCGGTAGTGCATCATCATAATGAGCTCAAAGTGACCAAGTGTTTGGTCACGGGATCATGCATTACGGTACGAGTAAAGTGACTTGCCGGTAACGAGACTGAACGAGGTATTGGGATACCGACAATCGAGTCTCGGACAAGTAACATACCGATTGACAAAGGGAATAGTGTACGGGGTTGCTTGAATCCTCGACATCGTGGTTCATCTGATGACATCATCGAGGAGCATATGGGAGCCAACATGGGTATCCAGATCCCACTGTTGGTTATTGATCAGAGAGCCGTCTCGGTCATGTCTGCGTGTCTCCCGAACCCGTAGGGTCTACACACTTAAGGTTCGGTGACGCTAGGGTTATTAGGAAGACTTGTATGTGATTACCGAATGTTGTTCGGAGTCCCGGATGAGATCCCGGACGTCACGAGGAGTTCCGGAAGGGTCCGGAGGTAAAGATTTATATATGGGAAGTTGTCATACGGACACCGGAAGGTTTCGAGGGCATATCGGTATTGTACCGGGGCCACCGGAAGGGTTCCGGAGGTCCACCGGGAGGGGCCACCCCTCCCGGGTGGGCCACATGGGCTGCGTGGGGCAGGAGCCAGCCCCTGGAGGGCTGGGCGCCCCCCCTTTGGGCCCATGCGCCTAGGGTTGGGGGGGGAACCCTAGAGGGGGCGCCCCCCTTGCTTGGGGGGCAAGTTCCCCCTCCCTGGCCGCCGCCCCCCTCTAGATCCCATCTAGAGGGGCCGGCCCCCCTTGCCCCTTCCCCTATAAATAGAGGGGTGAGGGGAGGGCTGAACACACAACTCAAGGTGCAGCCCCTCCCCTCCCCAACACCTCTCCTCCTCCGTACGTGCTTGGCGAAGCCTTGTCGGAGTACTGCTGCACCAACAACACCATGCCGTCGTGCTGCCGTTGGAGCAACCTTCCTCAACCTCTCCTTCCTCCTTGCTGGATCAAGACGGAGGAGACGTCGTCCGTCCCGTACGTGTGTTGAAAGCGGAGGTGCTGTCCGTTCAGCACTTGGTCATCGGTGATCTGAATCACGGCGAGTACGACTCCATCATCACCATCCCCTTGAACGCTTCCGCAGTCGATCTACAAGTGGTATGTAGATGCAAACTCTCTCCCTTGACTCATTGCTTAGATGCACTCCTAGATGGATCTTGGTGAAACCATAGGAAAATTTTTAATTTTCTGCAACGTTTCCCAACAGTGGCATCATGAGCTAGGTCTATGCGTAGTTCTCTATTGCACGAGTAGAACACAATTTTGTTGTGGGCGTAGATCTTGTCAACTTGCTTGCCGCTACTAGTCTTATCTTGCTTCAGCGGTATTGTGGGATGAAGCGGCCCAGACCAACCTTACACGTACGCTTACGTGAGACCGGTTCCACCGACTGACATGCACTAGTTGTATAAGGTGGCTGGCGGGTGTCTGTCTCTCCCACTTTAGTTGGAGTGGATTCGATGAAAAGGGTCCTTATGAAGGGTAAATAGAAGTTGACAAAATCATGTTGTGGTTATTCGTAGGTAAGAAAGCGTTCTTGCTAGAACCCAATTGCAGCCACGTAAAAGATGCAACAACAATTGGAGGACGTCTAACTTGTTTTTGCAGCGATTGTCATGTGATGTGATATGGCCAGAAGTTGTGATGAATGATGAATGACATATTATGATGTATGAGATCATGTTATTGTAATAGGAATCACGACTTGCATGTCGATGAGTATGACAACCGGCAGGAGCCATAGGAGTTGTCTTTATTTTTTGTATGACCTGCGTGTCATTGAAGAACGCCATGTAAATTACTTTACTTTGTTGCTAAACGCGTTAGCCATAGAAGTAGAAGTAGTCGTTCGCGTGATAACTTCATGAAGACACGATGATGGAGATCATGATGATGGAGATCATGGGGTCATGCCGGTGACGAAGATGATCATGGAGCCCCGAAGATGGAGATCGAAAGAGCTATATGATATTGGCCATATCATGTCACTATTATATAATTGCATGTGATGTTTATTATGTTTATGCATCTTGTTTACTTAGAACGACGGTAGTAAATAAGATGATCCCTTACAAAAATTTCAAGAAGTGTTCTCCCCTAACTGTGCACCGTTGCTAAAGTTCGTCGTTTCGAAGCACCACGTGATGATCGGGTGTGATAGATCCTTACGTTCACATACAACGGGTGTAAGACAGTTTTACACATGCAAAACACTTAGGGTTAACTTGACGAGCCTAGCATGTACAGACATGGCCTCGGAACACGGAGACCGAAAGGTCGAACACGAGTCGTATGGAAGATACGATCAACATGAGAATGTTCACCGACGATGACTAGTCCGTCTCACGTGATGATCGGACACGGCCTAGTCGACTCGGATCGTGTAACACTTAGATGACTAGAGGGATGTCTAATCTGAGTGGGAGTTCATTATATTAATTTGATTAGATGAACTTAATTATCATGAACTTAGTCTAAAACCTTTGCAAAATATGTCTTGTAGATCAAATGGCCAACGCTCATGTCAACATGAACTTCAACGCGTTCCTAGAGAAAACCAAGCTGAAAGATGATGGCAGCAACTATACAGACTGGGTCCGGAACCTGAGGATCATCCTCATAGCTGCCAGGAAACAATATGTCCTAGAAGGACCGCTAGGTGACGCTCCCGTCCCAGAGAACCAAGACATTATGAATGCTTGGCAGTCTCATGCTGATGATTACTCCCTCGTTCAGTGTGACATGCTTTACAGCTTAGAACCGGGGCTCCAGAAGCATTTTGAGCAACACGGAGCATATGAGATGTTCGAGGAGCTTAAACTAGTTTTCCAAGCTCATGCCCGGGTTGAGAGATATGAAGTCTCCGACAAGTTCTATAGTTGTAAGATGGAGGAAAATAGTTCTGTCAGTGAGCACATACTCAAAATGTCTGGGTTGCACAACTGCCTGTCCCAGCTGGACATTAACCTCCCGGATGAGGCGGTCATTGACAGAATCCTTCAGTCGCTCCCACCAAGCTACAAGAGCTTTGTGATGAACTACAATATGCAGGGGATGGTGAAGACCATTCCTGAAGTATTTTCAATGCTGAAGTCAGCAGAGGTTGAAATCAAGAAAGAACATCAAGTGTTGATGGTCAATAAGACCACTAAGTTCAAGAAGGGCAAGGGTAAGAAGAACTTCAAGAAGGACGGCAAAGATGTTGCCGCGCCCGGTAAGCCAGTTGCCTTGAAGAAGTCAAAGAATGGACCCAAGCCTGAGACTGAGTGCTTTTATTGCAAGGGGAAGGGTCACTGGAAGCGGAACTGCCCCAAATACTTAGCGGATAAGAAGGCCGGCAACACCAAAGGTATATTTGATATACATGTAATTGATGTGTACCTTACCAGTACTCGTAGTAACTCCTGGGTATTTGATACCGGTGTCGTTGCTCATATTTGTACCTCACAGCAGGAGCTGCGGAATAAGCGGAGACTGGCGAAGGACGAGGTGACGATGCGCGCCGGGAATGGTTCCAGGGTCGATGTGATCGCCGTCGGCACGCTACCTCTACATTTACCTACGGGATTAGTTTTGAACCTTAATAATTGTTATTTGGTGCCAAGTTTGAGCATGAACATTGTATCTGGATCTCGTTTAATACAAGATGGCTACTCATTTAAATCCGAGAATAATGGTTGTTCTATTTATATGAGAGATATGTTTTATGGTCATGCCCCGATGGTCAATGGTTTATTCTTAATGAATCTCGAACGTAGTGTTACACATATTCATAGCGTGAATACCAAAAGATGTAAAGTTGATAACGATAGTCCCACATACTTGTGGCACTGCCGCCTTGGTCACATCGGTGTCAAGCGCATGAAGAAGCTCCATGCTGATGGACTTTTAGAGTCTCTCGATTATGAATCATTTGACACATGCGAACCATGCCTCATGGGCAAAATGACCAAGACTCCGTTCTCCGGAGCAATGGAGCGAGCAACCAACTTGTTGGAAATCATACATGCCGATGTGTGCGGTCCAATGAGTGTTGAGGCTCGCGGAGGATATCGTTATGTTCTCACTCTCACAGATGACTTGAGTAGATATGGGTATGTCTACTTGATGAAACACAAGTCTGAGACCTTTGAAAAGTTCAAGGAATTTCAGAATGAAGTAGAGAATCAACGTGACCGAAAGATAAAATTCTTACGATCGGATCGTGGAGGAGAATATTTAAGTCACGAATTTGGTACACACTTAAGAAAATGTGGAATCGTTTCACAAGTCACGCCGCCTGGAACACCTCAGCGAAACGGTGTGTCCGAACATCGTAATCGCACTCTATTGGATATGGTGCGATCTATGATGTCTCTTACCGATTTACCGCTATCATTTTGGGGATACGCTCTAGAGACAGCTACATTCACTTTAAATAGGGAACCGTCTAAATCCGTTGAGACGACACCGTATGAATTATGGTTTGGGAAGAAACCTAAGCTGTCATTTCTAAAAGTTTGGGGATGCGATGCTTATGTCAAGAAACTTCAACCTAAAAAGCTCGAACCCAAGTCGGAAAAATGCGTCTTCATAGGATACCTTAAAGAAACCATTGGGTATACCTTCTACTTAAGATCTGAGGGCAAGATCTTTGTTGCCCAGAACGGGTCCTTTCTGGAAAAAGAGTTTCTCTCGAAAGAAGTAAGTGGGAGGAAAGTAGAACTCGATGAAGTACTACCTCTTGAACGGGAAAGTAGTGCAGCTCAGGAAAATGTTCCTGTGATGCCTACACCAACTGAAGAGGAAAATAATGATGATGATCAAGGTACTTCGGATCAAGTTGCTACTGAACTTCGTAGGTCCACAAGGACACGTTCCACACCAGAGTGGTACGGCAACCCTGTCCTGGAAATCATGTTGTTAGACAACGGTGAACCTTCGAACTATGAAGAAGCGATGGCGGGCCCAGATTCCAACAAATGGCTAGAAGCCATGAAATCCGAGATAGAATCCATGTATGAAAACAAAGTATGGACTTTGACTGACTTGCCCGATGATCGGCGAGCGATAGAAAACAAATGGATCTTTAAGAAGAAGACGGACGCGGATGGTAATGTCACCATCTATAAAGCTCGACTTGTCGCTAAGGGTTATCGGCAAGTTCAAGGGATTGACGACGATGAGACTTTCTCTCCCGTAGCGAAGCTTAAGTCCGTCTGAATCATGTTAGCAATTGCCGCATACTATGATTATGAGATATGGCAGATGGACGTCAAAACGGCATTTCTTAACGGGCATCTTAAGGAAGAACTGTATATGATGCAGCCGGAGGGTTTTGTCAATCCTAAGAATGCTAACAAAGTATGCAAGCTCCAGCGATCCATTTATTGGCTGGTGCAAGCATCTCGGAGTTGGAACATTCGCTTTGATGAGATGATCAAAGCGTTTGGGTTTATGCAGACTTATGGAGAAGCCTGCATTTACAAGAAAGTGAGTGGGAGCTCTGTAGCATTTCTCATATTATATGTAGATGACATACTTTTGATGGGAAATGATATAGAATTCTTGGACAACATTAAGGCCTACTTGAATAAGTGTTTTTCAATGAAGGACCTTGGAGAAGCTGCTTATATATTAGGCATCAAGATCTATAGAGATAGATCGAGATGCCTCATAGGTCTTTCACAAAGCACATACCTTGATAAGATTTCGAAGAAGTTCAAAATGGATCGGTCCAAGAAGGGGTTCTTGCCTGTATTGCAAGGTGTGAGATTGAGCTCGGCTCAATGCCCGACCACGGCAAAAGATAAAGAAGAGATGAGCGTCATCCCCTATGCCTCAGCCATAGGATCTATTATGTATGCCATGCTGTGTACCAGACCTGATGTAAACCTTGCCATAAGTTTGGTAGGAAGGTACCAAAGTAATCCCGGCAAGGAACACTGGACAGCGGTCAAGAATATCCTAAAGTACCTGAAAAGGACGAAGGACATGTTTCTCGTTTATGGAGGTGACGAAGAGCTCATCGTAAAGGGTTACGTCGACGCTAGCTTCGACACAGATCTGGATGACTCTAAGTCACAAACCGGATACGTGTATATGTTGAATGGTGGAGCAGTAAGCTGGTGGAGCTGCAAGCAGAGCGTCGTGGCGGGATCTACACGTGAAGCGGAGTACATGGCAGCCTCGGAGGCAGCGCATGAAGCAATTTGGGTGAAGGAGTTCATCACCGACCTAGGAGTCATACCCAATGCGTCGGGGCCGATCAAACTCTTCTGTGACAACACTGGAGCTATTGCCCTTGCCAAGGAGCCCAGGTTTCACAAGAAGACCAGGCACATCAAGCGTCGTTTCAACTCCATCCGTGAAAATGTTCAAGATGGAGACATAGATATTTGCAAAGTACATACGGATCTGAATGTCGCAGATCCGTTGACTTAACCTCACTCGCGAGCAAAACATGATCAACACCAGAACTCTACGGGTGTTCGATTCATCACAATGTAACTAGATTATTGACTCTAGTGCAAGTGGGAGACTGTTGGAAATATGCCCTAGAGGCAATAATAAAAGTGTTATTATTATATTTCTTTGTTCATGTTAATTGTCTTTTATTCATGCTATAACTGTATTATCCGAAAATCGTAATACACGTGTGAATACATAGACTGTAATATGTCCCTAGTAAGCCTCTAGTTGACTAGCTCGTTGATCAACTGATAGTCATGGTTTCCTGGCTATGGACATTGGATGTCGTTGATAACGGGATCACATCATTAGGAGAATGATGTGATGGACAAGACCCAATCCTAAGCATAGCACAAGATCGTGTAGTTCGTTTTGCTAGAGCTTTTCCAATGTCAAGTATCTCTTCCTTAGACCATGAGATCGTGTAACTCCCGGATACCGTAGGAGTGCTTTGGGTGTACCAAACGTCACAACGTAACTGGGTGACTATAAAGGTGCATTACAGGTATCTCCGAAAGTGTCTGTTGGGTTGACACGGATCGAGACTGGGATTTGTCACTCCGTATGACGGAGAGGTATCACTGGGCCCACTCGGTAGTGCATCATCATAATGAGCTCAAAGTGACCAAGTGTTTGGTCACGGGATCATGCATTACGGTACGAGTAAAGTGACTTGCCAATAACGAGACTGAACGAGGTATTGGGATACCGACGATCGAGTCTCGGACAAGTAACATATCGATTGACAAAGGGAATAGCGTACGGGGTTGCTTGAATCCTCGACATCGTGGTTCATCCGATGACATGATCGAGGAGCATGTGGGAGCCAACATGGGTACCCAGATCCCGCTGTTGGTTATTGATCGGAGAGCCGTCTCGGTCATGTCTGCGTGTCTCCCGAACCCGTAGGGTCTACACACTTAAGGTTCGGTGACGCTAGGGTTATTAGGAAGACTTGTATGTGATTACTGAATGTTGTTAGGAGTCCCGGATGAGATCCGGGACGTCACGAGGAGTTCCGGAAGGGTTCGGAGGTAAAGATTTATATATGGGAAGTTGTCATACGGACACCGGAAGGTTTCGGGGGCATATCGGTATTGTACCGGGGCCACCGGAAGGGTTCCGGAGGTCCACCGGGAGGGGCCACCCCTCCCGGGGGGGCCACATGGGCTGCGTGGGGCAGGAGCCAGCCCCTGGAGGGCTGGGCGCCCCCCCCCTTTGGTCCCTAGGGTGGGGGGGGGGAACCCTAGAGGGGGCGCCCCCCTTGCTTGGGGTGCAAGTTCCCCCTCCCTGGCCGCCGCCCCCCCTCTAGATCCCATCTAGAGGGGCCGGCCCCCCTTGCCCCTTCCCCTATAAATAGAGGGGTGAGGGGAGGGCTGAACACACAACTCAAGGCGCAGCCCCTCCCCTCCCCAACACCTCTCCTCCTCCGTACGTGCTTGGCGAAGCCTTGTCGGAGTACTGCTGCACCAACAACACCATGCCGTCGTGCTGCCGTTGGAGTAATCTTCCTCAACCTCTCCTTCCTCCTTGCTGGATCAAGACGGAGGAGACGTCGTCCGTCCCGTACGTGTGTTGAACGCGGAGGTGCTGTCCGTTCAGCAATTGGTCATCGGTGATCCGAATCACGGCGAGTACGACTTCATCATCACCATCCCCTTGAACGCTTCCGCACTCGATCTACAAGTGGTATGTATATGCAAACTCTCTCCCTTGACTCGTTGCTTAGATGAACTCATAGATGGATCTTGGTGAAACCGTAGGAAAAATTTTAATTTTCTGCAACGTTTCCCAACAATAATGATACCAAGCCTCGGTATGAATGGCATATTTTCTAATCTTTCTAATCTTCAAACACATTGCATCCATCTTGATCTTGTGATCATCGATGATATGCGCAACACGCAACTCCAATATCATCTTCTCCCCCTCAATTTTTTTATTTTTCCTTTCAAGTAATTGTTTTCTTCTTCAACTAAATTTAACCTCTCAACAATTGGGTCGGTTGGAATTTCCAGTTTACATAGCTCCTAGATAAATAAAATCTATGTCACGTTGGCCGACATAATTGTCAAAAACAATAAATGAACCAAATAGTTATAAAAGATAATATATACCACATCCAAATCATAGACAGGACGAGGGCCGACAGGGGTAGATACCAAAACCATCAAACTATATAATAACAAGTAATAATAAAAGTAAGAAAATTAGACAATTATCTATCTAATCATACAAGTAAGAATTTTTTCTTTCGGGAAGAAGCTAAGAACAAGATGCTCACCACGGTGGTGCCGGGGACGAGATCGGCGCGGGCGATCGACGGTGGTGAAGACGGGGTCGGGACGTGACGGACCGCTAAACCGGGACCAATGACTGTGGGCCAGGAGCGAGGACCATTGGTCCTGATTCGTGCCTGGAAGCGGGACAAATGGGTCCAGACGAACCGGGACCAATGCCCCACGTGGCCCGACCGGCCCCCTAAGCACACCAACCGAGACATTTGCCCCCCGTGGCTCCCGGTTCGTGACTGAACCGGGACTAATGGGCTGGCCAGGCCCGAACCAAAGCCCTGTTTTCTACTAGTGGGTGCTAGTGAAGATGTTGATGAAGATAGGCCCTCCCTCGATGAGAGGATCATTGATGATAACGATGGCATCGGTTCCCCCCTCCTGGAAGGAAGTTTCGTCGGCAGAATAGCTCGACTGGAGCCCTAGATTGCTTCTACCTAGGTTCCGCCTTGAGACGGCGTCGCTTCATCCCGAACGCTCTCTCCTGATTTTTTTCCAAGTCAAAAGACATCATATAGCAGAAGAGGGGGACCGGAGACTTGCTAGGGGCCCACAAGCCCTGGAGTCCCGCCCTGGGGGGTAGGGCGCGCCCCCAGGCATGAGGCCACCTGGTGGGTCCCTCTCTGGTATTTCTTCACCCATTATGTTTTATACATTTCAAAATAATTTTCCATTAATTTCCAGGACATTTGGAGTTGTGCATAATAGGTTTCTCAGATTTGCTCCTTTCCGGTCCAGAATTCCAGCTGGCGGCATTCTCCCTCTTCGTGTAAATCTTGTAAAATAAAGGAGGAAATGCATAAGTATTGAACCATAATGTGTAATAACAGCCCATGATGCAATAAAAATCAATATAAAAGCATGATGCAAAATGGACGTATAAGTTATTCAAGGCAAGTATGTTGATTGCATGAGGAACATTTCTAGGCATTAGGTGGAGATTTCAAGTACCATAAAGAATGCCAGGAAATTAGTGGAATGTCAACACATTTAAATCCACATGGTCAAAGATCTGGACCATGTGTTTAGAAGATTTGTAGCACATTGCAAATAACCTGCCAGATTCATTTGTTAACTATAAAGGTGTCACAGAATGTTGCACTCCTGCAAAAGTATGCCTAAAAGAGAGAAGGTACCAAAAAATTACTCCACTTGCCATTCAATGCAACAGGGGGAGAACTATGACAAAAATACATCTGAATTTGGCTTCTTGGAAGCGAGGATATCAAGACCTTTGAATCAGTCAATGCAAGTCAACTTCATGTTGAGAAACACCAAATGGGTTGTGTAAACCCAATGGATGGGCAATCTCTGCCAACCCAGGTCATAGTGCACACAATGACTCAGAAATCAAAATACCTAACTCAACTGATTGGGAAATCGTGAGCAGTCGTCATGTGAATGATATTTCAATCAGCTATATGTTGATATAGAAAGTTAGGAGAAACATATAACCAGAAGTGTACAATCGTCGACATAAATTTCTCAATTAGATTCGACAAAATTTTCGAATGATTCAGATCCAAATACCATGGCTATGGAAAAGTGTGAATAACACTTGGACTAAACTCAAGCAAAGTGTGAACAACGCCTACAAGAAGATTCGACGAGCCTCATATTCCTGTAACCGCCCTTTCTCAAAAATGTAGTCCAATAGCTCACCATTCTTGCAATATTCCATCACAACAAATACATCCCTAGGTGTCTCCACCTCATAAACCTGGTGATAGGATGGTGAATGAAGTCAACGAACAACATCAATATCTTGATTTCTCTATTTGCTGGAAATAAGATATGAGAAAACAATAGAAGTAAAGTGTTAGAGATTGAGTCTATGAATATATTGGAGATGTAAATTCTACTAACTCGCAGCAACAACACAAGTATGAACTTTCTTCTTAACCAAAGACGAATGTATTGTAACCTAATATACATTATCTCGACTAATTGATTAAGAGGGAATCGGGAACACACCCACAAGTCTGACCAGCAGTCTGAAAGCAGATAACTTGAAATTCTGAGCAAGCAAGTTAAATGTATCCTACACTATTGTGCAAGGAGAAGGAGGCATACCTTTCTCTTCCATTTCCATAGTTTCATTTTACGACGGGTCAAAATATTTATAGCAACTTTGTGCCATGTAAGCTTATGCTCTGCAATCATCACTTTTCCAAATGTGCATACATCTAATATTTTGCCCAGATTGTAGCTCTTGAATGCTTCAGAATGTCCACCCCCTCTGGTGTTCCCATCCGTTTCACTGTGCCCAAAAAAAGGGAGATAATATATGTGATTTAGTAAACAGATTTATAGTTCAGACACAAGTTGATCGAAACTGGTGAAACATGACTTACAATGAATATCCTGATCATGAATAACATGAAATGTTTACAACATGTCACTTCTTAAATACCGGCCTTGAGGGTGAAAAGAGTGGGTTGGGCATAAATGACCACTATGGGACATCACCGGCGAGGGCAAGTGTGGTTCAATTAGAGGTCAACGAAATGGAGTTCCCTTCTCAAATAGGGAGTGGCATAGCATATTCAATTGCTGAAGTTTGGTTCAGTGAGGTGATCGGCAACCAACATCTACTATCTTGTACGCATCGAGTAGGATCATAATATATTACCATAAAAATGTGCGCAACACAAATGACTATAGGCCTTTTCAGATATGTAATGTATCAGGTCTGGCAACGATGGTTGGGATGACAACCACCGATAATGCTAGCTCCTACGTTGGATGCCCGGCCCTGGTGCGAAGACACATATGACACATAAAATTCTAGGTAATGGGTTAACATGCAAGGTATTCTTGAAAAGGTTCACAGATTCGTACGGGGATCTGTAGCAAAGATCCCCATTGGAGGGAAGAAACAAGAAGGGAGGGCACCGAAAAAATCCCCACAACGCCAAGTAGAGCAGCACACAAACTGGACTAATAAATTTCTCACTCGAGCCAAAAATAGAATGCACAAGCAGCACTCCCGCAGAACTAAAATTTAAGAGCACACGCGAACTGAGCCAGCTCTCTACCAGGCCACGCAAGCAACAACGACGCAGAAATGCTAAACTCCGGCATGAATTGCAGGAGAAATGAGCAGTATTATTGCCTTAATTACCTGACCAAATCCCGTGGTTGATCAACCGCCTGGACACAGGTTTTGGGGTTCTCTACCTCCGGCGGTGGGAGGCAAGGTGTGCTTTAGGCTTTAGATGAGATAGAGCTGCTTAGATGGGGCCGGCGGAACCAGGTAAAGAGAAAGGCGAGCATTAGCGTCAGCATTGCTCTTACCTAAGTGCGTATGTTGTTTTCCTCCTTCTCCTCTGTCATTTCCCGCCCCCGCCCATTTTTCTCTCCTTCTTTTGGCAATGCTTTGCATGTGTTGATCGATTCCTCCGTCTGTTGTTGGTTCATTTGGACGGTATAGGAATCGGATAGATAGCACACTGTTCGGTTGCTAGTAACGAGGCGCCAATGCGAAATACGCATGTCGTGCGGCCGGCATTGGAGGTGGGTGGGATTAACTGTAAGGCCGTTGTTTCGTGCGTGAAGAGGGCGTTGGCTATATTGGGTGTATACGCTTGTTGGACAGTTTTCTCAGAATTTGTTTTGTTTTTTCATAGTAACACAATGCCAACTAAAAAATCAGCAAAAAAACTCAAAAAAAATCACAACCTCTGCACCGTTCACGATCTTGATGGCTGCTTATTAATATCCGCATGTCACGCCTAGAATGGGAAATGTTTCCCTATGATCAGCGGTCAAAACTTCAGCGTGTCACATCATGCCACGTTATACCTACCAATGCCAGGGCACCACATGTCCTTGCGGACCCATGCACATCCCTTCTTTCTCACCTTCCGTTTCCATTCCGTCTCCAGGGGCGGATTAAATGGGAATGGGAAACATTTCCCTTCAACATACCGGCCAAACCTCAGCGTGTCACGTCACGTGACGTTATAGCTACCAATGCCAGGGCGCCACATTTCCTTGCGGGCCCACACACATCCCTTCTTTCTCTCCTTCCATTTCCAATTTGTTGCCACAGATGGATTCAAAGGTAATGGCACACATTTTTCTACGACAGACCGACCAAAACTTCAGTTTATCGCGTCACGCCACGTTGTACTTACCAATGCCAGGGTGCCACATGTCCTGCGGGCCCAACCACATGCCTTCTTTCTCTCCTTCCATTTCAATTCTGTCATCGGGGACGGATTCAACAGGAATGGGAAACGTGTCCCTCTGACGAACCGGCCAAACCTTCAGAGCTTCCCCTCACGCCAAATTATACCTACCAACGCTAGGGCGCCACATATCTTTACGGGCCCACTCACAGCCCTTCTATAACACTAGTTTGGCATGTAGTTGTTGGACATTATCCTGGCCCTCACCATATTCCCTTGAAGCCCTCCGTCCCTTGATATCATTGGTGTCATCTCTGTGCCCGCCATTGAAGAAATGCTCATGTGATTCAGACAGCTCGTGCGCACCATGAATGTGCCCTTCTTCTGCAAATGCTCCTTATTGACCGCCTTTGTATGATCTAGCCGTAGATGTTCTAGGTCCTTCCTAGAGTGGAGGTGGCTGTGAAATCTATATGCAAGCTCCACCGCCTCCTAGTGGACCCAGACATCACGCCCACTTCCCTCCACTCGCCAATGGATGTCGTGCTTGATTAGGTCTATAATGCAGCCCATGGTGTTCATGATGATGGAGAAGGATATAGATGACAACTATTCTAGGATGTTTGTGAAGTTTAGCAAAACACAATTTTGCTACGACATCATGCTCGACTTGATAGAGTCCATGCCAGTGGTCCATGGTGGAACTACAAGCAGAGGAGTCGGCGCCGGAGAATACACAAAGAGATAGGCAGATGCCTCTCGCTCACATTAAGAGAAGATATATATTGCATGTTATGAGGAATGAACATAAGCCAGGTTGCATGTAGAACAAACTAGAACCAAAAAAGTGTACCGAGGTCGAGTCCCTTCCATGTGTACCAAATACAAGTTGCGTATATCGGTGTTGAATTGACATGTAAACTTTAACAACAGGTAGTGTATACACTAGGATTTTGAGGGGGGAAGTGAGGAAGGTTTCAAAGAGTTGCATCACAAGGACAAAAGGGAGGAAGAAAGTAATTTCTAGTTATATTGCATAGATATAGCTGCTATTTCATATGTGGACATTTGGTAACTTTATTTATCTCTTGTCTAAATGATGTGGTTGGTAGTTTGAGTAGGTAATAAACTATTACTATATCTGTTCTCGAGATATTTATTTCATTTACAGATAAAGCTGGTTACCGAAAGTATTGTTTTATTAAAAGTATTTTTCCCATATACTTCAGTAACTCGCGCATGCCTGAACATGCCCTTCCCCTTCCAAAGGGACGTCAATGATAGCGTGGATGTGCTTCATACATAGATATTATAAGTCCTCCCCGGAGAGATGGTGGTTTTGAACTCCATCTACTAGCTCTACCACCTCGTAGTGGACCCCTACAGTGTGTCCATGTGCCTCCTCTCGTCAATTGACCCTGTCCTCAGCTAGATCACCGACATGCATCCCATGGTGTTCACGATCATGTAGCATGGGAGATACCACAAAAATTCATGGTTGGTGGAGTAGTTTATGTTGGGGCTGGACAGCAACAATGCGATGCACAAATTCACCGGCACGACAAATATGCACACTACACAGCCCCCTCTACTTGTGATGAACTTTGAGGACAGCTTCAACCAACAAGTAAGCAGCAGAATAACACAAACAACATGCACAAGTGACACAGGATTTAACGTGGAAAAACCTCCTCAACTTGAGGAGTAAAAACCACGGCTGTGGACCGACCGGTCCACACAACTTCACTATGAGAATGATGAGTACAAAGTCTTCTCTAGAACCTCTAGAGAGATTTACAACACACTCTCCACGTTGCCAACCGACAACAGCAAGAACAACCACAAGAAGTAAGATTTCAGCAAAGTAGAGTTTACACAGCTTCTGTACCCTCCAGTGTTTTGCAAACTGCTCTTAAACCGCTCAACCAAACAGCACCAAATTTGGCAGACAAGTAGACACACGAGTTCCTGAGACCCCCTCCAAATTTCAGCTCAATCGGACATCGTTTGCCTATCCAAATTGTTCGTCTCCCAAAACTACTCTGTTCTGAAACTGCAGCAGTCAGAGCTGACAAAACCACTCTCAAATCTGATGCTCCACTGACCCAATACTCAAACCAGCTAACCAAATCGAAGTACTCAAAGTAAGGAACGAGCTCACCAAGTTTGGGGTCGATCCAAGCACGTTTGAGCCTCCAATCACCAGCTTGAACACTGTCTAGTCGGATGCAGCAAATCTGGACAGAACCTCTGCTTCCTCTTCTTCCTCTCTCTCAGGTTGTGTTTTCTCTTGTGTGCTCTCTCTCTCTCACTCTCACGAATGGCAGCCACCACCAGAAAGGGGTGGAGTGGCTAGGGTTTTCTCCTTGCTCCCTTCACCAGGAAACACTCACAACCGTTGGATGCAGAACAAATCAACGGTTCATATGTGTTGGACTTGTGTGGGGTGATGTTGGGCTGCCAACACACCTCCATGTGGAGGGACTTAGCCCAACAAACTCCCCCTCCCGACATCATGGAGGGTCTCACTGCCTTCCGGCAGCCATGCCAGCGAGCCGGCGACATACTTCGAGCTTCTTTCTTGTCACCACTTTAGTCAACATATCAGCCCCATTGTCATCGGTGTGAACCTTCTCAAGTTGCATTTTCTTAGAATACAACACATCTCGAATCCAATGATAACGGACTTCTATATGCTTAGACCTTGAATGAAAACTTGCATTCTTACTCAAGTGGATAGCACTTTGGTTGTCACAAAACAACACATACTTGTCTTGCTTAAAACCAAGCTCACAAGCCAACCGTTTCAGCCACAATAGCTCTTTGCTCGCCTCTGTTACAGCAATGAATTCAGCTTCAGTTGTATTCAATGCCACACACTTCTGCAGCCCGCTTTGCCATGACACCGCTCCCCCTACATAGGTAACCAAGTAACCTGCGGTAGACTTCCTTCGGTCAACATCTCTAGCCATGTCAAAATCTGAAAAAGCAATCAGCTTTGCCTCACCATCACCGAAGCAAAGTTTCAGATTTGTGCTGCCCCGAAGATATCTCAAAATCCACTTCACGGCTTGCAATGAGGTCTTCCTGGATTGGACATAAATCTGCTCACAGTACTAACCGCATGAGCAATGTCAGGCCTTGTACACACCATAGCATACATCAAACGCCCAACCGCTGAAGCATAAGGAACATGATGCATTTCCTTTTTCTGCTCATCAGTGGTAGGACATTGCTTTCTGCTCAACTTGAAATGAGCTGCTAGTGGACAACTCACAACTTTAGCATTTTCCATCCTGAACTTCTGAAGTACCTTCTCAATATACTTCTCTTGAGACAAGTACAACTTGTTGCAATTTCTGTCTCGCTCAACTCTCATTCCGAGAATGTTCTTTGCTGGACCTAAGTCTTTCATGGCAAAACATTTGCTCAACTCCTTCTTCAACTTAGCAATCCTAGAGACATTCTTGCCAACAATCAGGATATCATCAACATAAAGCAATAATATGATGAAATCATCACCTGAGAACCTCTGAATAAACACACAATGGTCTGAGCTACACTTCTTGTAGCCTTGCTCCCCCATAACAGTTTCAAACTTCATGTACCATTGTCTTAGTGCTTGTTTCAGACCATAGAGACTTTTCTTCAGCTTTCACACATAGTCTTCTTTGCCTTTCACAAGAAACCCCTCAGGTTTCTCCATGTATATTTCTTCCTCCAACTCACCATGAAGGAATGCAGTCTTCACATCCATTTGCTCAACCTCCAAGTTGAGACTTGCTTCCATGCCAAGGATTACCCTTATGGATGTCATCTTCACAACCGGAGAAAAGATCTCATCATAATCAATGCCTTTCCTCTAGCCGAATCCTTCTACAACTAGCCTGGCTTTGTACCTTGGATGTGATGTGTGCTCTTGTTGCTTGATTCTGTAGACCCACTTGTTCTTCAAAATTTTCTTGCCCTTGGGCAACTTCACCAACTCATAAGTATGATTCTTATGCAAGGAATCCATCTCTTCTTGCATAGCCTTTTTCCACTCCTTCTTGTGCTCATCTTCCATTGCATCTGCAAAGCATTCAGGTTCTGAATCGTCAGATAATAACACCACGTATTGATCTGAGGGATACCTGTTGGAAGGAATTCGACCCCTGTTGGATCTTCTGAGTGGAGCAGCTAGTGGACTTTCTGGTGCTAGTGCTTCCTGCTGATCCGGATCATCAACTTCAGCATCATACTCTTGTTGCTGCTGCTGGGGAGCATCTTCTTCACCTGCACCACCATGTACATCATTTTGTACATCTTCTGCATCTGCTTCAACTTGCACAGGAGTTGGAGCTGCAGGAACTGGGTCAGAATCAATCATATCTTGCTGCTGCTGAGGAGGAACCTGCCCCTTTGTCTTCACAATATCCTCAATTGTTTGGTCTTCAACAAACACAACATCATGGCTTCTCACAACTTTCCTTGCTATAGGGTCAAACAACTTATAGCCAAACTCATCACCACCATAACCAAGAAAGATACATTGTCATGTCTTCGAATCAAGCTTTGACCTTTCATCTTGAGGAATATAAACAAAGTCCTTGCACCCAAAAACCTTTAGGTGGTCATATGAGACGTCCTTGTCACACCAAACCCTGTTAGGAACATCTCCCTGCAAAGGATAACTTGGTGAGAGATTGATAAGATAAACTGCAGTCATCAAAGCCTCACCCCAAAGGTGTTTACGCAGCTTTGCACTTGACAACAAGCATCTAACTCTCTCCACAATTGTCCTGTTCATCCTCTCAGCAAGACCATTCAGCTGTGGTGTCTTCGAGGGAGTAAATTGATGCCTAATACCTTGGTCCTTGCAATATGCATCAAATGGCTCAATGTACTCTCCTCCATTATTAGTGCGAATGCACTTTATCTTCTTCTTAGTTTCTCTCTCAACCGAGGCTTGGAATTGCTTGAATACACCTAGTACTTGATCTTTGGTCCTCAAAGTGAAGGCCCAAACTTTCCTGGAAAAGTCATCAATAAAAGTCACAAAGTACTTAGCACCACCAAGAGATCTTACCGACATTTTGCAAACATCGGAATGTATCAAGTCCAGCTTCTCGGGCTTGTTGTGAGGAGGTAGAGTCTTGAAGGCAACTCGGTGTTGCTTCCCTGCTAGACAATCTGAACATTTCTTGATGTGAACTCCTTTCACACCCTTCAACAATTTTTTCTTCACTAGCACTGTCATCCCCTTCGCACTCATGTGCCCAAGTCTCTTGTGCCATAAAGCACAATGATCATCCTTCTCTAGTGCATTGACAGAAGCACTAAAGAGCTTAGCATGAACATGATACAAAACTGAGACCATTTTACCTCTTGCAACAATCATGTTGCCTTTGGTGAGCTTGTACTGCCCTTTTCCAAAACTGCTCAAGTAATCATCTCCATCAAGCAAACCAACTGAGATAATATTGAGATGAAGTGCCTCAACATGCCTCACAGATTTGAGGACTAACCTTGTACCATTTGCGGTCTCCAAATGCACATCTCCTTTTCCAATGATGGCTGCCCTATCATTGTTCTCCATCTTCACAACACCAAAATCACCTGATATATAGTTAGTGAGGAGCTCTCTGCGAGATGTAGCATGAATGGTAGCACCGCTGTCCGGTATCCAAATCATCTCGTCACCATCCACAAGGTTGACGGTTTCATCAGAAACAACAGTGATCCTCTCCTCAACAGTGGAACCAAACTTCCCTCATTTTCTTCATGCATAACAAGCATGATGTCCTCTTCTACTGCAGTAACTCGGTTGCCCTCTGTGTCACTATCACTGTCAACTTGCTTCTGATCTTGTTTCTTCTTTTTCTTTTTGGCTTTCTTCCACTTGTCACATTGCCACTTAATGTGGCCCTTCTGATGGCAGTGATGGCACTCATAATCAGCATACTTACTTTTTGATTTGCTCCTACCTCTTTCTACCCCTTTACCTGGACCTCTGCTCTTGCTTCTCCCCCTGGACTGAGTGACCAACACCTCTGAATGTGAGGAAGAACTAGCTTCAGCCACCTTCCTGGACTCTTCATTTAGTACCCTGGTTTTCACAAGATTCCAAGTGACAACTCCATTTGGTGCTGAATTGCAAACCGTGACCTTAAAGGTCTCCCAGCTGTCCGGTAATGAGCCTAGTAGCAGCAAAGCTCTCACTTCATCTTCAAATGTTATTCCCATTGAAGAAAGCTGATTTATAATGCCTTGGAATGTATTCACATGATCTGCAATTAGAGTGCCCTCTTTGTACCTCAAGCACATCAATTGTTTGATCAAGAACATCTTGTTTGTACCTTCTTTCCGGGCAAACAACTCTTCCAATTTCTGCCATCAGGTGCGTGCATGTGTCTCATCAATGATATGTTTCAAAACATTGTCATCGACCCATTGCCGAATAAACCCACAAGCTTGGCAATGAAGTACCTTCCACTGACCTTTCTCAATGCCCTCCGGCATCTCAGTGGAGAACACTGGCTTCCATTATTCTTTCACATACAATAAGTCCTCCATCTTGCCCTTCCATGCTTGATAATTTGTACCATTCAAAGATATCATCCTGCTGGTATTCACTTCCATCTTTCACCACAAGAAACTCGGCAATTTGCAAAAGCAAACCAAGGCTCTTATGCCACTTTGTTGGGGCTGGACAGCAACAATGCGCTGCACAAATTCACCGGCACAGCAAATATGCACACTACACAGCCCCCTCTACTTGTGATGAACTTTGAGGACAGCTTCAACCAACAAGTAAGCAGCGAAATAACACAAACAACATGCACAAGTGACACAGGATTTAACATGGGAAAACCTCCTCAACTTGAGGAGTAAAAACCACGGCTGTGGACCGACCGGTCCACACAACTTCACTATGAGAATGATGAGTACAAAGTCTTCTCTAGAACCTCTAGAGAGATTTTCAACACACTCTCCACGTTGCCAACCGACAACAGCAACAACAACCACAAGAAGTAAGATTTCAGCAAAGCAGAGTTTACACAGCTTCTGTACCCTCCAGTGTTTTGCAACTGCTCTTAAACCGCTGAACCAAACAGCACCAAATTTGGCAGACAAGTAGACACACGAGTTCCTGAGATCCCCTCCAAATTTCATCTCAATCGGACATCGTTTGCCTACCCAAACTGTTCGTCTCCCAAAACTACTCTATTCTGAAACTGCAGCAATCAGAGCTGACAAAACCACTCTCAAATCTGATGCTCCACTGACCCAATCCTCAAACCAGCTAACCAAATCAAAGTACTCAAAGTAAGGAATGAGCTCACCAAGTTTGGGGTCGATCCAAGCACGTTTGAGCCTCCAATCACCAGCTTGAACACTGTCTAGTCAGATGCAGCAAATCTGGACAGAACCTCTGCTTCCTCTTCTTCCTCTCTCTCAGGTTGTGTTTTCTCTTGTGTGCTCTCTCTCTCTCACTCTCACGAATGGTAGCCACCACCAGCAAGGGGTGGAGTGGCTAGGGTTTTCTCCTTGCTCCCTTCACCAGGAAACACTCACAACCGTTGGATGCAAAACAGATCAACGGTTCATATGTGTTTGACTTGTGTGGGCTGATGTTGGGCTGCCAACACAACTCCATGTGGAGGGACTTAGCCCAACAGTTTAGAAACACACTCTTCTACTATGGTGGCATGTTCAACTAGATGGAGGCTATGTCGGTGATCCATGCTAGCACAACAGGAAATGGAGCAAGAGCGAATGCGTACATCCAGAGGCAGATCTTCGACGTCATGTGTCGATAACATAGCACCCACTCGGAGCACCGCAAGATGCTCACATGCATGCAGCGTCAGCTCTGGCGCATGATTATCAAACAGGTGCCACTAAGGCTAAAAGAGGCCCATCAGGTGGCGCAAGGTTTCACATGTAGGAGACCGGCTGATGCCTCCCACTCACATAATTAGAAGATATATGGACAACATATCGTGCAAAAGGTAAGTCGGCGTTGACACCAGATTTTGGCACGGTCAAAAACTTAATTAATATGGCCTCAAATGGAGAAGTGATCTACATAAAAAAGTTTCGTATTGTCGATATGAACATCTTCGAAGTTTGGGCCATCACCATCTGATCTCATCTCGAAGGCCGAAGTTGTGTTCGAAATACTGAGATTTTGTATTCAGAACACTATTTGGCTGATCACGCCCCCAAGACTGCCTCGTACGGAAAAATGATCTACAAGAATTGTCTTCGTCTAGTCGAAACGATTGATTTTAATATAAAAATTGTTTCAATCCGAGTACGTGTGCAAAAGTTAGAGCCATTGGAATGCAGCTATGTCACGAGGCAGAAAGTGGTGCGCCCCACAAGACACCCTGTCTGATGGGTAGCGTGAATAATAGTTTGTTTTGTGCGAGCGATTTGAACTTCAAGATGACCTCTGATCAAAAACCGTTCAACATGAAAGTTGTTCGTCTCCTCCTAACGTTCAAGAATTCTTTCGGACTCGTTTCCATCCGAGGTCGTTTGCCACCACAAAAAAGACCCGCTGGGTACATCCAGTTTAAACTGAACAGTTTTGGAGAGTTCGGACAAAACCAATCCGAATTTGACTAGTGTTTTGGACGCGAATCCAAGCCTTTTCCTTGCATGGGAAGTCCAGCCGCCTCTTATATACCTTAGGGATGACGGCCGATTGAACAACACACAATCGATCAATCCATCTACCACTTTTTACCTTTACTTTTATCTCTCTCCCTCGTTCTTTTTCTTCCCCATTCTTCGTTCGTTCTTTTTGTTGTAGGGCGGCGAATCTCGAGGCCCTAGGTGCGGTCATGCCGACCTAGGGCACCCCATAGCCGCCGCGCGCCCCGACGGGGTCCCTCCCGGACGTGTGGGGCTTCGGGTCCTCAAAAGCACCCGCCAGATTGTCTTTCGTACCGCGCTTCCAGACGGGTCTCCTTCGACATGAGCTGTGGTGCATCACTCTCGGTGCTGGAGGTACACGGTTACGTGTTCGTGTGCGAACACACTTTTTGGCGACTCCGCTAGGGATGAAGCTTTGAACGGTCTCCAGTCCGTTCTTGCTACGAAGAGATCGTCATCTAGGGTTTGCAATCTACAAAGGTAATATGAATACCCAATTCACTTATGTAGATGCAAATAATGTTTATGTTGTTGCTAGATCGCTTAATGAGCATAATGTGTCGGCTATCCCTAGTTTTATCAATTATGCATCTAATTATGCGCAACAGCCGATTCATAATAATCTTCATGCTTCAACTTCATATAATTTTAGCAACATGCAACATATGTATCCCAACTCACATGCATCGGCAACCCCACAAATCTATACGCCGATGAACAACATGATGAGTTCGGTTAATCAAGTTGAGACAACCCATGTAGGAACTTCCAATAGGATGCAACAAAGTGTTTCAACTTTTTATTCATTGGCAAATAACTTGCAGTATGTTAATCCAAACATGCCGGTGGATAGGGAAATTGGCCATGCTAGTACTAGTTATTCGGCCAATTACCCTCAAACATCATATGCTACACCTCATGCTACTAATTTTCTGGCACCATAGCAACTGTTGATGTCCATAATTCGGCTCCGCACCTTCATGGTCATGGCCGAATAAGTGAAACTTCCACAGGAGTACACCTACAACCGTGGCAAATCATGTCCCACCAACACAATTACAGAATTTCGGTGACATCTTGTTACCGAAAGAGTCTAAAAGTGTCGGGGGGCAATTCGATCCAGATTGGGTCATTAAGAAAAATCTTACGTCTTTTTGGGACGAATGCAATGTTGTTCTACATGAATTAATAAAAGAGGGAAGGCCTATTAATTCTACTGCAATCCAAGCTAGATTATGCCAAAAAGAGAAAGCATTGGGTGCGGATAGAATTGTCAAAAAAGGTGGTGATTCGGATAACAAAGTTAATTCGGCTATTGAAAAGACCGAATCAAATATTACGTATGCCGAATCTTTTCTAGAAAAACAGGACGACAAGGTGTTGGGGATCTATTCGAAAGAGGAATAATATATCGTTCTAGTAACACAACCATCATGCTCTCCCAACGTGTTTGAAGGGGTATGTCGAGCAAGTGATTTACCTATCTTCCGATTTGGTCGCAACTTTATTGTTGATGCTTCTATAAGAAAAATTCTCATAAGTAATTTTGAAAGACCAACGAAGAAGGGAAATTTACTTGTTAGCAATAAAATTGTTATAGAGGATATCGGTCAACCTATTGTGCCATTTATAAAGACCGATAGTGACCTATTATTGCAGCCAAAGTTTTCCCCATTGCTTTATCAAAATTTCATATCTAATTGGGTAGCTTTGCTTTTTTCATACTTGGCTTTCACTTGGTCTCAATTGAAACATGTGTATTCTAACTATTTTAGTTTCAGAAATTTAAAGCCAAGGTCAAATTCTTTTGAGAAATCCAATGCTAATATAATATCTTACCCAAATACATCGGAGATATGATGCAAAACACAATGCATAGCCGAAAGGGGATATTCCAAATTTGAACCATTCGTTTGCTTAACTCCAAAGCCGTTTGCACACCAAGATCGGCTGGAAAACAAGAAGTATACCTTCAATTCAAGCATGTGTGATCAAATATTTGATTTGTTGCTGAAAAATAATTACATTAGAGTTCTTGATCACCATGCGAAGCCATCAATCCAATGACGAATGTATTGTAAGTTGCGTGATTCATCCAAGCATAATTTTGAGGATTGCAACATGTTTCGTCAAATAGTTAAATCGGCCATTGATAAAGGACGATTAAAATTTGTTGAAACACCAAGGGATGAGTAGTCTATTCCGATTGGTCCTAATGGAAAAATGTTTTTGAATCGGCTGCTTCAAGACGATTCCTTTAAAGATGAGAAGGTAAAAACTATAGGTGATGGGATCAAGCTTTCAAGTAAAGAAATTGTTCAAGAGCACAATTAAAATATTCTTGAAGGAATGAGTTCTATCGAAGATACAATGAAGACGCCAAGGACTGGGGGGCAAAAAAGCAATCCAAAGATTGATGCAAGCAAAACAAAAGGAGATAAATGCCGCAATAAGCACAAGCACAAGAAATCCAAGGTCACTTTTGCCCATGTTATTAGATAAATATCAAAAGAAAAGTGAAGACAATGGTGCTTATCGACCGAGTAATGCAAAAGCATCAAGATCACCCCATAGGCGCAAATCCAAGGATCGGTATTGGCACGAAGGGAATTTTAATGCAACGTGTTCATACCCTTATTTTGGGTCGGCAATGCCAATGCCGTGGATGCCTCCCTATGCTCATGTAGATCGATATTCATCATGGGACAGGTATGATACAATGGCACATTGTCCATCATATTTGAGACCATCTCACCATTATTATGCAGCTTCAACAAGATCAACGTTCAGTGAGATGTCATTTGTTCAAGACTGCTTCAATAAGAAAGAATTGGTCCGGAGCTCAAGAAAGAAGGAAGAGGTAATCAAACAAGTATATCAAGTTAAAAAATATGGTCGCAAGAGTGCCAATTCAGATTTGATCTTAAAGGATAAAGAGCCAATTAAAGTGTTAACATTGTCTACTAAAGGCAATGAGATGAAGCAATCAATTATCGAGAATCAAAGTGCCAAATTTGAAGAAAAGAAGTTGAAAGTGCACAAGGTAAAACAAGAATTGTCATTAGTTCAAACAAAATCACAGTCGGGGAACTCACTCAGTTTATCGTATTGGCAAAAAAAGAAATTACAAAAAATTAGTGCACAAGAGCTCGAAAAGAGAAACATGGCATGGGTTCCCAAAGGAAAAATCAAAACAAGAGTGATGTGCATGGTTCCATTGAAAGAAGTGTGACAAAGGTAAAGAAGGAAAAGAGTGAAAAATATGAACGACCAAGCAAAAGGTTTTGACATCTTCGGTGCACACATTATCCACATTCTCCAACTATGCCATTGATGTTGACGATATGGTATTCATCCTCAGGTATGACTTCTTACCCTCCATGGACGCAATATAACTTCTTACAACATGCAAGGGTTTTACCTCATCACCATACATTCGATTAGCTGTATTTCGTTCCTAATGAAAGTCGCCGATATATAACTATCACCCTAAGCAAACACATGGCCGATATATAATTATCGCCCTAAGCACATATAAATGGACGATGGAGTGATGACATCTTCCTTAGAAAAAACTCTGGGAAAATTATTTTTTGGCATCCAAGTTCTGCCGAAAAACAGGGGTGCATGTGTTGACACCAGATTTTGGCACGGTAAAGAACTTAATTAATATGGCCTCAAATGGAGAAGTGATCTACATAAAAAAGTTTCGTATTGTAAATATGAACACCCTCTAAGTTTGGGCCATTGCCATCCGTTGTGTTCGAAATACTGAGATTTTGTATTCAGAACACTATTCGGCTGATTACGCCCCCAAGACTGCCTCGTACGGGAAACTGATCTACACGGATTGTCTTCGTCTCGTTGAAACGATTGATTTTTATATAAAATTTGTTCCAGTCCAAGTATGTATGCAAAAGATAGAGCCATCGGAATGCAGCTATGTCAGAAGGCAAAAAGTTGCTTGCCCCACAAGACACTCTATCTGATGGGTAGCGCGAATAATAGCCTGTTTTGCATGAGCGATTTGACCTTTAGGATGACCTCTAATAAAAAATACTTTCAACATGAAAGTTGTTCATCTCGTCCAAACGGTCAAGAATGCTTTTGGACTCGTTTCCATCCAAGGTCGTTTGCCACCACAAAAAAGATCTGCAAGGTACAGCCAGTTTAAACCGAACTGTTTTTGAAAGTTCAGACAAAACCAATCCGAATTTGACTAGGGTTTTGGACGTGAATCCAAGCCTTTTCTTTGCACGGGAAGTCCAGCCGCCTTTTATATACCTTAGGGGTGACGGCCGATTGAACAACACACAATCGATCAATCCATCTACCACTTTTTACCTTTACTTTTATCTCTCTCCCTCGTTCTTCTTCTTCCTCGTCCTTTGTTCATTCTTCTTGTTGTAGGGCGGCGAACCTCGAGGCCCTAGGGGCAGTCAGGCTAACCTAGGGCACCCCATAGCCGACGCACGCCCCGATGGGGTCCCTCCTGGATGTGTGGGGCTTCGGGTCCTCAAAAGCACCCACCGGATTGTCTTGCGTACGCGCTTCCGGACGGATCTCCTTCGCCGTGAGCTATGGTGCATCACCCTCGGCGTTAGAGGTACACGGTGACGTGTTTGTGTGCGAACAGTCGGATTGGGTGAACATAGAACTTGAGCCAAGAGTAGTATACCTTGGCCATGTGCCATCCATGTATCCCAAACTCAAGTAAAGTATACCCGTGTTTCATTGACATATCTACTCCAGTGGCAGGTAGTATAAATCTAGGATTTTTTGGTAGAAAGTGCGGGGAAGATACCATAAAGCTCCTTAAGATATGAATCCTCACTCCCGAAATATCAGGAAAATCCAAAAATTGCACCTTGAGAGACGAATCTCCAACGCAAATGTCATGCCAAAATTCAACACTAGAACCATTTCCAAATCTACATATTTAAAGAACTTAGAAGTTGTCAAAGAACAACTTAATCCCTCTAGAAGAGAGAACATACACCTAGTTTGGGCAACAAAATCGGTTTACGAGTCCCATATTTAAAATTAATAAAAGATTTCCAACTCTTATCCTCCAACAATATATCTCTTCCCCCATGGACATAAGCTTTCTAGAACATTTGAGTGAAAACATTAGCAACCAAATTAAAGAGAATGGGAAATAAAGATAACCTTCCTTCTAAACCCTTAGCATTAATAATGTAAGGTCCATTAGTGTCAATATTCCTGACACATAGTTAACCTTGAAAGAGAAACAACTTAATCCACCCAATCCACTTCTCACCAAAACCTCTAGATGCAAGAACTTCCAAAAGGAATACCCATCTTACACTATCTCGTTAGGACTAAGAGTAATAAAGATAAGGTATGCATAAAAAGTTGTAAAGAGCCAAATTCAAAATCTCTAACAAGGGTTATTAAAGCAGGAAAGAAAGACCATCTCCTCCAATAGCGCCATGATAAAAGATCTTACAACGTGGCATTTGACAGCGGACATCCTGGATTTCTCCATCATGTAGGTGATGAAGTGACCGGACATTATCCAGGCCTTCTCCATCCGCCATGTAAGACCGATGTTCCTCCACATCATTGGTGTTAGCACTTGTACTTCTACAGAAGGAGTGGTCCACCGACTCGCTTAGCTCCGGTGCACCATGAACGTGCCCTTGTCCTAGAAATCGGTCCTCGGAGACAGCCTGGACGTGCTCTAGACATAGATGTTGTAGGTCCTCCCTAGATTGTTTTTGGTTGTGAATTCCATCTACAAGTTCCATCGCCTCCTAGTGGACCCAGAGGGCAGGTCCACGTCCCTCCTCTAGCCAATCGAAGCGGTGCTTGGTTGGGTCCTCCATGGAGCCTAGGGTGTTCATGATTATGAAGCAGAAGAGACATACCACAACAATTCCAAGTTGTTTGTGTAGTTTAGCAACCCGCTCTTTGATACGTCTCCAACGTATCTATAATTTTTTACTATTTCATGCTATTACTGTATCAATCTCGGATGTTTCATAGGCAATTATATATCATTTTTTGGGACTAGCCTATTAATCTAGTGCCTAGTGCCAGTCGTTGTTTTTTCTTTTTAGGAAATCAATATCAAACAGAGTCCAAACGGAGAAAAACTTTGGATTTATTTCTTCTAGACCAGAAGAGACCCTAGAAGGTTGGGGAGAAGACATGAAGAGTCACAATGGAGCGACAAGCTCGGGAGGCGCACGCCCAGGTTGTGGGCCCCTCATGGCACGTCCTGACCTAATTCCACCTTTATAAAGTCTCAAATATTCCCGTGACATCAGAGAGCCAACCGAAATACTATTTCCGCCGCCGCAAATTTCTGTTCCCACGAGATCCCATCTGAAGGCCTTCTCCGGTAGTCTGTCGGAGGGGGAATCGATCACGGAGGGGACCTACATCAACCTTACTACTCTTCCTGTGATGTGTGATTAGTGTACCACAGACCTAATGGTCCATAGATAGTAACTAAATGGCTTATTCTCTCTCTTTGATCTTCAATACAACGTTCTCCTAGATGTTCTTGGAGACCTATTTAATTTAATGACTTTTTTGCGGTGTGTTTGTTGTGATCTGCTGAATTGTGAGTTTATGATTAGATTATCCATGAATATTATTTGAGTTTTACTCTGAACTCTTTTATGCATGATTCTTATAGTTTTCTATTTCTCCCCGATCTAGTAATTTGGTTTGGCCAACTAGATTGATTTTTCTTACAATGAGAGTGGTGCTTTGTGATGGATTCGATCTTGCGGTGCTCAATCCCAGTGACAGAAGGGGACGACACATATTTGTATCGTTGCCATTAAGGATAAAATGATGGGGTTTATTCATGCTTCAGTTTACTTTGTTTACATCATGTCATCTTGCTTAAGGCGTTACTCCGTTCTTTATGAACTCAATACTCTAGATGCATGCTAGATAGCGGTCGATGTGTGGAGTAATAGTAGTAGATGGTAGAAAAACGGGTTGTAGTCTCGGTTCGTAAGGCCCTTTAGGCCCGATTGACTAAAGGATTTTTTTTGAATTTCCTTTTGATTTATTATGAATTTTTTCTGATTTTCAAATTTCTGAATTCTTTGACAATTTAATCTCTAATCACCCTCACTGCTCAAGTGTGGAGCACTCATTATTCCAAATCGCCTAACTTCCCGGTCAGTCACCCATCCCTCTCACTACTCCAACTTGAGCACACTTAACTTTCGAGTTCTATTCCCCCTAGTTTCCAACTCTGCACTTGTTATTTTCCTAACAAAGTAAGCTGTCAATCCTATTAAACCTTAGAAGTTTAGGTTGAGCATGAAGTCACACGTCTCATTGTCAGAGTTTGAAACTATTATTGTAAAAAGAATAATTATTTATTAACACTAATATTTCTTTAATAAGTAGTTTGACCATAGTTTGACCATAGTTTGACCAAAATTCAAAAATACTAAAATTTGAGCATAACTTTTTTTCCTTTCAGAATTTGAGGATTCAAAAAATTTGCAAAACAGCTTATGGCGGGCGAAATCAGAACTGGCTTTTTGTTCTGAACTTTTTGATATATTGTACTTTTTTTCAACATCGTATGCAAAAGTTAAGGTCGTTTTACTTTTTCATAACACTTTTTGCAAAACATGTCAAAATTTATGTTTTTAAATTTCCCTTACTAGTAGATGTAGTAACATCACTACATCTCGAACGATTTTAATTTTTTAAGTTTTTATCATTCTCTTTTTTTCAAAACTAAAAAGGAGATACGGGGGGGTAGAGTTTGAAAATTGCAGAACCCCTTTAGTCCGGGTTGGAGCCACCAACCGGGAATAAAGGGGTCAGGTCTAACCTGTAGTCCCGGTTTGTGTCACAAACCGGGACTAAAGGGGCTCGTGGGGTCTTGACCTGACGCCGGCCTGCCACCACCCCTTTAGTCCAGGTTTGTGACACAAACCGGGACTATAGGTCTCAAATGAACCGAGACTAATGCCTAGCCGTTTGAACCGGGACTAATGATACCATTAGTACCGGGCCGTAATTGAACTGGGACTTATGTGCTGAACATTAGGTCGTTTTTTTACTAGTGATGCACAATCGTTTCGGTCTACTTGTCTCATACATGATGCCTATATACATGATAATTGCCTTGGATATCGTCATGATTATTTATTTTTCTATCAACTAGCATAGTGGCCCTCTCAATGCGCGGGCTAGAATTGTATACAGTTTTTAATGAGAACATATTATTTGATTTGTTTAAAGAGAAAATTGAACCAAATGTGATATGTTTACAAACGTAAGATTTGTACCAACATAGTTATTTCTTAGGTATGGTACATTTTTTATGATGACATATGTTATCCATTAATCACTTTAGGTCTAATTATGCATGTCGTACTAACGATCTTCTTTATGATTTTCGAGGGCATCATCATTAACATGACCTAAGTGATACTCATGTTGCACTATTGAAAATAGTGTAGTTCTATAAACATATGAATTGTTATCTTAAATGAGATATGACAATAGAAAAATATCTTTAATCAATTTTTACTTGTGGATAAATGTTGTACTAATTATGGAAACACACCATATTGTGACCATATGCGTCATTTTCTTTTTAGGCCAAAACTTAATAATTACCGGTTGTATACATCGACAAATTGTGCTATGTGGGATATTTCTAGATCGGTTGTTCGTTTTCAAGTTAATTGGCTTATGGGTAAAACTTACGATAACTATCAACCACACTAAGCTTTAACCCGAAGACCAGACACTACATACTTGCGCTCTCCATGTTTTCTAAGAAGGACAAAAATAAGTTGTTATATAAATTACACAGCATCTGGAAGACATAGCGTATGTGCAAAAAGCATCTCGTGTGGCGCTGTAATAAGGAGCACATGTAAAGTCTAGAGACATGCAATGTAGAAAACACAATAGGGAACTAAATAATGTACCTCATATTCAACTGATATTGTGTATTCAACGGCCTTCCAATATACGTCTTTACATATGCACCATCAACATAATCACACACTATATTGATCACACAGAGGCAAAAAAATGAACCATACCAAACTATGCTTGTGAAATAAGTTGTTATATAATTGGTAGTGTCTTAACAAGTAGTTATCGCATTAAAACATTTTATATAAAATTACGCAGCATCTGGAAGACATAACGTGTGCACAAAAAGCATCTCATGTGGCGTCGTAATAGGTAACACTTGTAAAGACTAGATGGCCTGCAATCCAGAAAACACAGTGGGGAACTAAAAATGTACCTCATATTCAACAACTATGGTGTATTCAATGGCCTTCCAATCTACGCCAATACATATGTACTATCAATATAATCACACACTATATTTAGCAGAAAAAAGCAAACAAAAAAAGAACCATACAAAACTACACCTGTGAAATTCAGAGATAACCATTAAATAATTTATAGATTACATACAGATCTGCACTTGTCTAAAAATCATGACCCATTCCGCAAAAGGAGGCAAGAGAAAAACTAAATCATTCACTAAAGAGCATCTAGCAAAACATTTCACAATTTAGAACCATACGTCAAATAATCTGTCTACAAGTTGGTACAGAATATGATAACCAAGTTACCGAAGCATTATTGTTATTTGCAATCTTGTTATCTCGAGCTTATTATTTTTGTTAGCTAATGGGGTTGACTCCAGAAAATACCTTTCTCAAATGTTGTAGAAACCTTGCTAAAAGAAGTTCACAAACCTTCCTTGGTATTTTTGAGATTTATTCGTGGCGCTAATTCTAGGAAATAAAGAGTGTGGTATGCACATAAATAAAACCACATGTGAAATTCTTTGAGAGCCTTTTACACATTCTACTCTATGCAGGGAAGAGAAACGCTAGTGAAAACGTATAAATTCTGCGAGACCCACATATATTGTAATTTCTGCTTGGAACATGCATTCCCTTTCTATTTTTAAACACACTAAAAGCATTTATTTTCTGAATTTATTTAAATATTTTAGTCACCTAACATTTTGGTAAGTACATGGACATTAACACTTTTATTTATTGGCATAAACATTTCTTTTCAAATAGCCACATGTCGCGTGCTAGGTGTTTCCTCTGGATTTCTGGTTTCTTTTTATGAATGTGTTTTCAGATTTATATGGTTTTGTTCTTTGGTTTTTCTATATTTGCTTTGTTTCATCGGTTTTCTAGAAAAATAATTGCATACAATAAAAAGAAGAAAATATGTGCTTCCTGTTGGAAGAAAGTTTGTGCTTCTACCATGAGAAGCACCACATGTGCTTCCACGGGAAGAGCACAAAGCAAAACTGTGTTTCCCCCCGAAAAAGAAAAAAAGACATTTTGTGCTTCCAAAAATAAAGACAAAAATGCAACGGTGCTTCCGGGCTCATTTTCTGTTCTATTTTTCTTTATTTTTCGCGTTTGGTTTACTGTTTTGTTTTTTCAATTTTGTTTTCCCTATAGTTTTTTTATTATTTTCTTTTCTCTTTTGATTTCCGGTTTCCTTTTGGAAAAAAGTTCTTTGAAATCTATTAACATAGGATCTTCTTTCTAAGATCTCGACAGAAGAAATCCAACAGTGAGAATGGTTTGATCTTTGGACGGACGGTTCAAGACATTAAACTTTTTAAATCAACAGATCTACGAAAAATGAAAAACTCGCAGGTTACAATTAGTGGCGCTCATGTAGGGGGCACTTGTCTTCACATGAGAAGGTAGGGAGTAACCTTTGCAAACTGTAGCAAGGTGAGCCTGTCCAGTTCCGGGTTCTGCTATTTTTTTTTTGCTCCTTTGATCATTTCTTATTACACGCGAGCAGTTTTGCTAATATATAGTGTACTTTGTTTTAATACCCAGCTATTATTATTTCAAATTTGTTTATATTTTTTTAAATTGGAACATTTTTTCGAATTCATGAAGATCTTTGGATTTTGGAACATTTTTTAATTCATTTTTCAATCTCAAAAAGTTACTAAAATTTGGAACATTTTATAAAATGAGGAAAGAAACAAAATAAATAAAGAAATGAAAAAGGAAACAAAAATAGAAATCACGCCAGCCAGATCAATGGCATAGGGACGAGGCCCAAGATGATGTATCTTCTATATCTAAATAGGAGCCTCCCACTAGCTGATTTTCTTGGCTTCTCGCGCAGCCACGTCACCCGAATTATCATTAGTCATTGGTTCAACTATGAACGCAATCAGATGTCTACACTAACGCTCGCTGCGTTCCCGTATCGGCTTCCAGCGCTTGGGTTGTACAAAGCCACTTCACATGGGCTGCCTGAATCGAGTAGCGCTGGTGCGCTACCTTACACATGAACACATGGCCCGGTTCAATATTTGGTATGTGGGCTGTATAGCCCGTATAGCCCATGGGCGTCAGCTGCGGCACTATTTCGCTGACAGTCATCTTCTCCGTTGTGACTCTCATCGCCGTCGCTATCTCTTCCGCTGCCTCGACCGAAGCTCTTCCTGGCGCAATTGCACATGAAACCGCAGCATTAGGGCATGTACAATGGTCGATAAGATAGTCTTATCTTAAATCTTGCATGTAATTTAGAGATGACAGAAAAACATGTCTACAATGGGTCATTTTTTAGCCTTATCATCAATAACTAGTTATTCTTAAAATTGTGGTGAGACATATTATGCTAAGAGATCATCTCTTGCCTTTTATTAATTAAGACAAGACAAGCCTTCTCTTATGATTTTCTTTCATCCACCTCATCATTTATCCTACGTGGCATTGCTAAGATAGAACCATTGTACATGCCCTTAATCGCCCTCATTATCTTGCCCTCCGTTACCGGAAGAAAAGGCTACATTAAATTGTGCGCCACCGCCTCCGCACCCCGCATCTACAAACCTGTGTGTGCTAGATCCTACCACACAACCGCGCGTTTTCCTCTTTCCGGTGCAACTCTGGGCGCGGTTCGGGACGTGATTCCGTTGCCAAACACCCACATTGTCGAGGAGGACACACCGTAGTGCAAGCCGTTGTTCTGCTCTGAACCATCTCCCGCACGCCAGCTGGTCTGCCAAGCCTTACATCGGATGCCTCTCTGATTGGGGAAAGACAGGGACAGGCCGCCGCCATTGCTGAACACACAGAATCCCAGATCGTCGAACAGCGCACACCCGCTGAGGCATCCGCACGTCGTCGCTATGCTCGCACGACCGCCATCGGCGGCAATTAGAGGTGGGGAATCCGACTCAATCAAACAAGACTTCACCAGACTCCACCATTGGGACTAGCAGATCAGCTTATCAGGTCAGCACCTCCGCGCTTACATTCGAGTAACATCGTTGAACTGTTTCTGTGTGGTTGGTCGTTCTGATTCTACCTTTCCGGTCACTTCCCAGTCCCTACTTTGCAGGCTGCAACATGTGTTCATCCGCTTCACATGCGTCAGACACTGTCGTGTCTAGGCTATCAGCTCCGTGTGCTCCCTCGTGCCCACATGGATTTCATGGAGATGCTGTTTCACTTGGACAGAAGGTAGCAGATGTCAGTTTAGACTATACATCTGATTTTGATTACTAATATGCGTCTCTGAATTGCTCATGCGTTTTCAGCAATGGAGATGCTCTTTCACTTGGACCTAGGGCAGCATATATAATTTAGATTATACAGTGTGCCTTTGAAAATATTTGGCTTACATAAGTGTTTCATTGCTACTATTTGCTAATATATGTCTCTGAATTTTGTAGCAGAGGGATTATTTTGCAACAGTCCATGCAGTCAACATGGCTACCCATTCATTATTTGTTTATGAGACCCCATAAATTTTTTTAGAAATGAATGAGACCCTATAACTGAATTAAGACTTTTTCTTACTGATTTGTTGGAGATTCTATGTGCAATTTTGGTGTTAAATGTACCTACTCGATTCTTTAGGAAACATCGTGCTTCGCAGCTGAAACATGGTTCAGTTAGTTTTACTTAGTTTTGTGATAATACTTACATACTCCCTCTGTTCCGAAATGTATGTTGCTGGGGAATATGTTCCGACCAGGTGAAAATGGGCAAATGGACCTTTATGCCCCCAGTTCAAACTTTGAATCTGTCCGTCATCTTCCTCAGCGTCTTCCACCTCCGCCTCCGCCCCGGCACTCCACCTCCGCCTCCGCGGCTCTGCCACCCGCCCTCCACCTCCGCCCCGGCACTCCACCTCCGTCTCCGCGGCTCCGCCACCTGCCCTCCACCCCCGCGCTCCTCTCCCACGCTAGGGGCTCCTCCCGGCCCCCGCGCGCCCAGGTGGTGCTCTGCTGCCGCCCGCTGGTGGAGACGAGGTGCTGATCTACTGCCGGCCGCTGGTGGAGGCGAGCTGGTGCTCTGCTGCCGCCTGCTAGTGGAGGCGAGCTGCTGCCTACGCGCGCCCAGGGGCTGTTCCTCCCCATGCACAGGTGCTGCTGCCGCTGAAGTCCTCGCCGCTGGGCAGGAGCTGCTTTAGCTGGAGTTCTCAATTTTGCTCTCCTAGGTTCATCTCCTCGCCCATTACTCCCTCTGCATCCGAGTAAACAATTTGATGATCATAAACTTGATGTAATCATCTGTCTTAAATAATTTGAATAATTGCATGTAGTACAATCTTGGAGTAATACTGAAATTTAACACTGAAACTGAACAGTGATATTGAACACTGAAAGATGAACACTGAGTAGAACATGTACTGTCAATACAAGTTTGGACTTGTACTGTCAATACAAAAAATGAGCATGTACTGTCAATTTAGCACAGGTTTGGACTTCTTAGTTTCATCAGTACTCCAAATCAGTAGGAGTATGAATTAATGGGCAAAAATAATTGCTACTCTCATTTCAGGTAAAATTGAGTAGGAATAGGAGTATGAATATCAGGAGCATGAATACCAAGAAGGGTAGTGGTAAAACATAGAGCATGGCCTCCGAAAATTTTACCTCAGCCTTACTTGGAACTCACTATCATTTCTGTACTCCATTATTCCCATAAGAGGGTCTCTTTCACCTGTAACTTGACATGATCAAGTAAACTGTGCACATGGCTATTTTTATTTGAATCTTCAGAATGTCCAAACTTTTAAACACTATGGTATGACTGAACAATCTAAACTGTTTGACATAATTTGATGTAAATAAAATACTCCGGTCATTATTAGTATGCAAATTTGCAGTTAGTGCTTCGAAAAAAACACTATGGGAAATGACTTGAATGGAGAAATGTTGAGATACCAACCTGCTAGCTGAAAGTGCGGCATGCCGGCATGAGAGTGACTGATGCCCTCACACATCTTTTTTCAATAGCCCTTCTTTAGAACAATCTGATGGAAAAAAATTCAAGGTCACAAGTCATATTACTGTAGGGCTCATATTACTGTAGAAGAGGGAAGAGAGAGAAGAGAGCAAGAATATGGAGGTCACAAGAGGAGTATACTACAGTAGCTCTCCTCTTGTTGCAAGTCCTACACTAAACTACTAAAACTACTGCTTGCAAGTCCTAACATAACAGCAGCAATCATCATCAGTACTCCAAGTATCCAAGATCGAATAATTAATAGAAAAACAAGATAACCTAACAGAGCAAGATGGAGTAATCCAAGAAAATTAATTGAAAATTGCTGAGTAGTGTTGTGTGCAAGTGCAAGTACTCCAAATTTGTTTGAGTAGCAAATCTTGGAGTACCGGAGGACTCCAAGTTAAATATACTCAAAGCAAAATTAACTTGGTGATGCATGCTAAACTTGAGAACCATCATCAGTTGGTACACACATCATTCAGATTACACATGATAATTAATTAGGTGCGATAACTAAATAACCCCAGCAGCTACGTTAGTTAGGTGTAGTAAAAACTCCTACTGCTACTGCATCTTTACCAACCAAATTCAGTGACAGAGCTACTCCATTTTACTCAAAATTCAGTATGCAAAATTAACAGTAATCCATACAGCTGCTTCATACTCCAAATTCAGTATACAAATTCAGTATTCATGTACTACTCCAAGTCCTACACTAAACTACTCAAAGATCATTTTCATTTCCATCTGATCATTTAACGTTAAACAAGCAGTGCAAGCAAGAGAATAGTGCAAACAAAGTATGCAATAATGTTGTACTGCTCCAATTGATCATTTTCATTTCCAAAATGTACT
>NC_041385.1:812859165-812913951 GCF_002162155.2 Triticum dicoccoides
AAAAGGTTTCAGATTATCTTAATTAATGGCTGCAGTTCTTTCGGTTAGCAGGGTCTGCTGCAGTTCTTTCGGTTAGCAGGGTCATTGATGGCTGCAACCACCCAATATACAGGTGAAAACGTTGTTGTGAGGATATGAGTGAAAGGATAAACAAGTTGTTGCAAGAGAGATAATTCTAAGAAGTCAGAAAACTACTCCTTCTAGATCAAACAAGTTGTTACAGGAGTACTCCAACTGTAGATCAAACAAGCAGTAGCAGCAGCTACTGCACCAAAATTAACACAAGATACTGACAGCAGCAGCCCAAGATTAACACAAACTACTGACAGTACCTCTATTAATCTCCTTCCCAACTGTAGATCAAACAAGCTACTCCAAAATTTGTGTTGGTCACTGCATTTCTCATCAGTGCAAATCTGCACACTACTGCATACTCATATCCTCACAACAATTCATAACAGAGGGCCTAAAACACAGATGTTACTAAAAACTGAAAAGCCTACTGCATCAAAGCTACTCCAAATCAGTGCAAATCCACACTGGAGTAATAAAGTTTACTGCAAATCTGCACACTGGAGTAATTCAGATTTACTGCAACTTCTCTAAATCACTACAAATCAGTGACTTGTGAGCATGAAGATTATTCCTCGCCCAGCTCAACTTGAAGAATCAAGATTATTCCTCCCCCAGCTAAAAAAATGCAAGACTATTGCAATTTGCGACGACTCAGCTCACCCTTGTCTACGGGTCAACGATCCTATTCCGCAAAGAACTTGCAGACATGTCTATGGATCGAGGAAATTTCAGCAGCGCCAGGCCAGGGGAGATGGACAGACAGACAAAGGAGCAAAGCTGTAGTGGAGAAGGGACCTTTTCTTGCATGGTTAGGAGGGGCATCCCAGCGCCGTCGTGCATGGTGCGGCAGCTCCGGATGCTGAAGATGGCGCCCTTGACCTTGAGCACGACGGCGCCGTTGGCATCGGTGATGGCGAAGTCGCCGTCGGAGAGGCTGAGCGCCTTCTTGGTCACCGTCAGCGGCACCACGTAGGGCGCGCAGAACTGGTGCCCCACCACCGGCAGCGGCGCCGGTGGGGCTCCACATCAAGCGCCGTTGTGTCGCCGGAGTACTTGAGATGCGGCTCCAGATCCTCCCGCCGTCGTCTTCACGCCCGCGCCGGTGCCGCTTGGGCTCCGCTTCAGCGACTCCTCACGCCTATCCACAAGCAGATCGAGGACCAGCGCATGTGGATCCAGCTCCTCCTCTCCCAGCAGCCGTCGCCGACAAATAAAAATGGCAGCTTTGTGTGGTGGGGAGCGGTGAGCGGCGATGCGGAGCAAGACGCCGGCGAGAGGGAGAGAGAGGGAGCATCAACGGGGAGAGAGCGGCGTCGCGCGCGAGAGAGAGAGGCGCCTGGTGGCCGGCGTCGCGCGCGAGAGAGAGGCGAGCGGGGGCGTCGCGCGCGAGGGAGAGAGAGCGGGGGTGAGTGGGGAGAGAGTGGTCGGTGGCGTCGGGCGAGAAAGAGGGGAACGTGTCGGTCGGAGGGGTAGAATGGGAAACTCAGGGAAAATCGTAGCCTACGAAAATTTGTTCGTCGAATCGTTTAACGACATACAATTCGGAACAGAGGGAGTATAATATATGCATGATTGTTGTTATTAAGTCAATTCCACGTGGTGTGAAAATATGCATTTGCAAACTTAATCACAATCATTCTTTGGTAAGTGCAGTTCCAAGTTAATTGTTGTGATTAGCTATGTCGATTCCAAGTTTCTAAATGAACTTTTTTTATACATAATAAAAAAAAACTTTCACATTGACAAGGATGATATTTCACCTAGAGTGCATAGGGGTCAGGACTGGAATACATGTAGATACATTAGTTTGAGCGTCAACTCATTTCAGATGGAGGAAGTAGGTCTTATACGACATATGGTTTATTTCGTGCTTTCAATTATTGTCATTAGTTGTATCAACTCCAAGTTTCTAACCAAATTTTATTTTCTTTATAGATAATAGAAAACTTTCAATTGACAAGAATGAGTTATGAAGTTACAAGGATCAGGAGAAATTGTATCAACGAGACACATTTCATGAGTATTTGAACCACTTTGTTTAACTGGATTCTTAGTGTTGTTTCCTATGTATATGAGGCTTATGTGTGGGATTCATTTTGCATCTGCAGTAATCCAGGAGGCACGTAGAAAATACTTTTATTTATATTACCATGTTGCTCAATATTTTACAATGTTTTGTCTCTAATTCTATGAATATGAATCTACACATTTCAGGCCCGTGGTAACGCGCGGCGTATCACCTGTTTAGGAAGAGAACGACACCCACAGGGGCTCCCAACCCTAAACTTTCCCTCAAAAACTCACCAGAGCCACCAGGAGGCGCCCCGGTCATCACCACAACAAGGGCAAATGCATCCTCATTAGATCTGGGCACTATCGAAGTAGGCCAGAGCATCACTTCTTTACATCCCTTACCTCCTACATGACCAAGAAGTGAAGCCATCACTCATGGAGCCTGGCGGAAAGCCATATCCGCGTAGGTGTATCCCGCCATCCAGTGCCACTGTCATGAAATCCTCAGAAAAACTCATCATCGACATCGTAACACGTAGTCGCCGTCCTAAACAATCCACAAGACACTGCCTTAACATGAGCAATGAGTGACCAGCGCACATGCGAGGAGCAACTAGCCTCGGTAGGGGGGGCGCAAGTCCAACGCGTGCACCAGTAGCCAACACACGCATGCGGCCATCTACTAGCCAGCACTACCGGGAGGGGTGGGCATCGGACATCAAATCTGGCCAATCAAGATCCATATAGGGCACCCCCATCATATCCGGCACCTCCAACCACCAGGGGGTAGCCATTACCCTAGGCCACCAAGCACCCGCCTCCTTCGGCTCCCAGCGACCTGCTCCACGACCGCCGCAGAAACCTACAACACTCGTCCGCCACGCGCCCGCGGGGTAGATTGTCACCGCCAACACGGTGTCACCGGGCAGGCACCGCCACCACGCGGCAACTTCACCCGCTTAGAAGCCTCGTAGGAAGCCGCCAATCCCAGCCCTAGCCACCCTGCAGCCCGCACCATCCACATGGTGAGAGATATACCTCGCCGTCCTGGGCACACACCAATCACCGCTAGTCCGCCACTGCCATGTTGCCCACTACACTAGCTAACGGCCATGGCGGAGCAAGACGCCCGTGACCCTCGTCGCCCTCGGCCCATACGGATATGGCACACCGGCACTAGATCCTTCTATGTCTGGTCGAGGACGGACCGCACACAACCACCCGAGAAAAATGATGTCGCAGCCGACGCACCACACCTGAGCTCCAGAGCACCGTCGTGGCGCCGCCAAACGAAGACGTCGCCACCCTGCACACCCGCCATCACGTGGTTGGCCCCCGAGGCAGCCCTCCGCTTCCACTTCTATGGTCGTGCCTCATGCCTGCCGTCACGCATTGCATTGTAGATGCACACATCATCACCATATTCAACAACAAGGCAAATAGAAACCAGATCATGCAATAATATCACAAAATCTTGTGTTGTTGCATCACCACCAGCAGTATGTGGCGCAGCTTACAGAATCAGAAAAGGTTCACCACAAGCTATTGACCATACATAAGTCTTATTTATAACAACCAACTAACCTTTTGGTGCTTGAAACAGGACAAGTCACTCAAACAAACACGGTTCTCTGTCAGGGACTGGGTAAACCGAAGATGAAACACACAACCTATATACTTGCACACCGTAACTTATTCACCGTTGCAACGATGAATCGCACCACAAGGGACAGTCATATGTTTTTCTATTCACCACTCAATCAGAACAAGCACTAGCTATAGAACCCTAAGGTTGGTAAGGAAGGCCACACAAAATTCCAGGAAGAGGAGCTGAGGTCCAGTAACTCTTTGCATATCTAGCAAGTACTTGCCATCCCTGGTCTTGTAAAGCTGGAGATAAAAAAATTAAAGTTAGAACCAAATAGATAGTATATACACTACCATGCGGGCGAATTGTAATTTCTAACACCAACACTGTGCAGCTTTAAAACATGGGAAGTTATTTCTACCAACATGCATGAGTCAGTCGACAATAGTTGTTGGCACTAGCAGAAAGATGCAAGACATGATAATGATCACTTGGTAACAATTATGAATCAAATATATTGGCTCCAGCAAAATCGTTTTTTTATCTAGTGACGCCACTATGAAGGCGATATTGAGTAGAAAATCCCTTTTTTTCTTATTGCAAAAAAATACTTTAGTAGTAGAAGATGTTGCAGACCTGAATTTCAAACTTGATCACAGCAGGTAGCCTCCTATTAACATCACCATTATCCATGATGGTAGAGTCATCAACAAAGCTGTGGTTGGCATCTAACAACATATCATTGACCTGAGCAAACCCAGGGCACCAACTGCATTTCATGTTGTAGTCCACATTCTTCTTCCAATAGACATTTAATTCCTTAAGTGCCTTTAGAACCTCAATCAATATCGCGCGAGGTTGAGCTCGAGACTGCTGGATAAGTGATGCATTAGCTCAACATCTGAATGTGCAAAACAAAGCAAAGTAAAGTTGACAGTTTGCAAGATCTGGAGTACAAGAGCCCATTTTCTTTCAACGCGGTAATATGGCCGCAAGCCACTACCTTGAGAATCATTACTTCCTGGAAGATAATTCCAGGTACTTGGGCTTGCTGATTCCGATAGAGTAAAATGATTAAAACTCATATCCTAGAGAATCATCCATTCATAAAGTTAATAGTGCTTAAACCTTTAGTGCATTAAATAGGTCACAGATGATGCAAATGTGGACTAACCATTTCTTGTTGATATTCAGCCCCCAAATAGCCACTAGTAGCCCGGAACCGATTGTCCAAGAGTAAGTAATATGCAACAGTTTCCTGAAAACATATAGTATAAAGTCACTTATGAAAACTGAAAGGACTGAACCAGTGATTTTTGTTTGAATATACCTCATTTTTCAGCCTATTGCACAATGATTCACACACATGATCTTTATCATATCCCAGATTGGCAACATCTTGAAGTGTATCTTCGTCAATCTCCTGAAATGAACATCTAGCAAATTAGCATATCATTGCCATGGAAACGGTATTTGAATGCTCGATAATAAACGATTTTTTTATAAATAAAGAGCAGCATTGCATGGAAACTTGACGTGATACCTTTCTGAAACCAAGGGCGCAACTATGGCCATTGATTTCTATTATATTTTCTTTGCAAATATTACATTGATATTATACCCATAAAAGAGAGCATTTCACGAGAAAAGTATTGTTCTTAGTTTTCCTATCATCCATCCAAAATCCTGTATATATTAGTGGATAAAGGCTGAAAAGTTTTACTGTGCAGATATGATAGTCGCTTGAAATGTGAAATAGATGGGGTACCATTTTGGCTTGCTGTGCTGTCTTTGGTGGAGGCACTGCCAGGTAGCGAGGAAGGCGATTCTGAAACCATGGGTGATCTCGAATTTCGCAGATTGTGATTCTCTTCATGGGATCAACAATAAGCATTCTTGGGATCAAATCCATTGCAAGATCAGATAAATGATTTGGAAGGATATAGAAACCTCCCAGGAACACCAAATAAGGGGGAGTCAAATCTCCGGAAAAAATTAATTCTAAAGTCCAACTAATCTACATGAATTTGTTGATTTCCAGAAAAAAAAAAGGTAAACACTTGTCAGATCCAACTTAATCTACAAATGTTCTGTCACACCTTTATCTTATTGAACAGTTTGGAAATATTGTCATCATCGAATGGAACAGCACCACAAAGAAGAGCATAAAGTATCACCCCACAGCTCCAAACATCAACCTCAGGTCCAGCGTACAATTCACCTGAGATAACCTATACAGAAACACTCATTAAAGCTATTAACCCAGATGATGCGTGAGAAGAAGCATCAGGATAAGGACTCAAATAATAAAATAGGTGAATACCTCTGGTGCGGCATAGTTTATACTCCCACAGCTAGTCTTCAAAAAATGGCCATCATGCATCACATTGCTTAACCCAAAGTCAGCAAGTTTCACATTATATTTGGAATCAACTAGCAGGTTTTCTGGCTTTAGATCACGATGAACAACCATGTTTGTGTGGCAGTATTCAACAGCAGATATAATCTGTTTAACAAAAAATTAATTGAAAAAACTATTGAGACAAAACCTCAGTATGCATTCAGTGAATCAGAAAGAACCCTTCAAATTACATATTCGCGTTCAGAAGGGATATACATTCTCTTTATGTTTTAAAGGACAATTTAATTTAAGGAGTGAAATTAAGACAATCATGACATGAAGAATAAGACTCCATTTAGATAAAAATTGATTTAATTAGTGATACTAAGATAAACAAGGCATGAAAAGATGAAGATGCCAAATGATACAAAAACAAAAAAAAAGAATCGGCAAAAACCAACGAGCTTAAACATAATATATTCTGACATTTTCCGTAAACCGTGTTTTTCCGGCCAAAAAAATGTTATCGAGGAAAAAATTATCGGTAAAACTTAGTCAACGAATGCAAACCAAGCAAATTGATCGCGATTTGCACAGTAAACACATGAGGAAGGTCGACAACTAGCAAGCATGTCCATACATTTGATGGTCGAAATAGGAAGCTCAACATATTGTTATTCCCAAAAAATGTGTTCCTACATGGTAAGAGCAGAAAAGGCACCTGCTGGAAGATTCGACGGGCCACATCTTCCTGTAACCGCCTTTTCTCAACAATGTAGTCCAAAAGGTCACCATTCTGGCAATATTCCATCACAACAAATATATCCTTCGGTGTCTCAATGACCTCATAAATCCGGATGATATGAGGGTGAATGAAGTCAATGAACGACCTCAATATCTTGATTTCTCTATTTGCTGGAAATACGATATGAGAAAACAATAGAAGTAAAGTGTTAGACATTGATCCTATGAAGAAAATGCGTATGCAAATTCTACTAACTCGCAGCAACAACACATGCTGAACTTTCTTCTTAACTAAAGCCGAATGTATCCTATACTAATGTACATTATCTCGACTAATTGATTAAGTGGGAATTCGGAACACACCCACAAGTCTGACTAGCACTCTGAAAGCAGATAACTCAAAGTCCTGAACAAGCATGTCAAATGTATCCTAGACTATTGTACAAGGAGAAGGAGGCATACCTTTCTCTTCCATTTCCATAGTTTTCATTTTACGACGGTTCAGAATCTTTACAGCAACTTTGAGTCCTGTAAGCTTATGATCTGCAATTATCACTTTTCCAAATGTGCTTGCACCTAACGTTTTGCCCAGATTGTAGCTCTTCAATGCTTCATAATGTCCACCTCCTCTGGTGTTCCCATCCATTTTCACTATGCAAAAACAAGAGAAACAGTATATGTGATTCAGCAAAAAGATTTATAGTTCAGACTGAAACTGGTAAAACACGAGTTATGCTATATACAGATCATGAATAACATGAAATATTTACAGCATGTCACTTCTTAGAGACCGGCCTTGAGTGTGTGAAATGAGTGGGCTGGCCATAAATGACCACTATGGGACATGATTGGCGAGGGCAAGTGTGGTTCAAATAAAGGTCAACGAAATGGGTCAAGTTCCCTTCTCAAATAGGGAGAGCCACAACATATTCGATCGCTGAAGTATGGTTCAGTGAGATGATCAGCAACCAACAAGTACTATCTTGTACGGATCGAGTAGGATCATAATATATTACCACAAAACTGCCTGCACACGCAACACTGAATGACTATAGGCCTTTCTTGATATGTAATGTATCAGGTCTGCTTAGGATAGTTGGGATAACAACTATTGAAAATGCTCGCTCGTGCTTTGGGTGCCCGGCCCTGGCGCGAAGACACAGATGACACATAGAATCCTAGCTAGTGGGTTAACATGGAAAGTATTCTTAAATAGGTTCACAAATAAATACCATGAGTCGGCATATATGTGTGATAAACATGGAAGAGACATGCAAATGCAGTCATGCAACAATGAATGAGCGGGGGCAGCTCGAGGAAGCGCCCGCGGACGATGACCCGTGGGCGTGGCGGCACGGATCCACGCTGCGGATCGACGGAGGGGACCGGCGGCGGCTCGAGGAAGCGCCCATGGGCCCGCGGGCGTGGCGCCACAGATCCGCGTTGCGAATCGGCGGAGGGGACCAGTGGCGGCTCGAGAAACCGCCCGCGGACGATGACCCGCGGGCGTGGCGGCTCCGATCCGTGTTGCGGATCGATGGAGGGGACCGGCGGCGGCTCGAGGAAGCGGCCGCGGACGATGACCCGTGGGCGTGGCGGCACGGATCCGCGCTGCGGATTGACGGAGAGGACTGACGGCCACGACATCCGGCCATCGGAAGGAGGGAGGGCGGCGGATCGGGGCGGGGTTGCGCTAGCGGCAGGGCTGCAGGGAGAAGAGGAGGTAGGTGAGAGGAAGAGAGAATGGCGAATTTTTACACGGCCGCCACGAGCCAGAGTAAATATAAGGAGAGGATTGGGGTTGGAGTAAAAATATTTACTCCAGTAATGGTAACAAAGGATCGGCTAGGTGCGGTTTAGAGAAGAAAAAAAGCCAAATATGCTTCCTTATGCTTATGATGGGATAGGGGACCGGTTAGAGTTGCCCTAACATGGAATGTATTCTTAAAAAGATTCACAGATTAATGCCATGACTCAGCATATATGTGTGGTAAACATGGAAGAGACATGCAAGAAATGCAGTCATGCAACAATGAATGAGCTAACACATGAATCTGCCAGTACTACTCAATAATTGTTCACAGTAGAAGAACGCCCGTGCGTTGTAACAGGGCCACATTAACTTTAAGAGTTCAATATTATAACATTGGCAACCTTTTTTACCATCAAATCCTCACACACACTCTCTCTCCCCCTCCCTCTTCCTCACTCTCTCACCCTCTAACACACGCACACATAGCCTATTCTCCCCGCCAATAAGACGTACTCAATTGGCAATAATGTGTGGACTTGTGGTGAGTTTGACTGAACTAATGGATAGTGTGATATATTCCCCAACCATTTAACAATGAAATTTGAGAAATGGGAAGATTATGTAACACCTCAAGTCGTTAGCTACAGTGACCTCTCCCTAATGTTGCCATGTCATCAGGCTTGCTAAGCCAAACTGCCACTTGATAAAAATCAAAGCCCAATTCAAATTTAAAATAAAGTCAAATAAATTATTTCGTCAAACAGTAAAACTAAAATGTTCACCATATTATATAAATTCCACAGATCTTTGACATGTTGAGCCCAACATTATTTGACCCAAAAATTAAATCTTGGCAAATTAATAAGAGGTCCAACGGTAGTTAAAATAACCAATTATATAAACCTAATTTTATGTATTTACTTTCGGCCCAAACTTTTTGTACCACCTAAAAATATTGTGCTCGAATTGTGTGCATAGTTTCACAATTAACAAAATCCATTTAGTTGATATAAGAATAAATAGAAAACGGTGTTAAAAAGGAGAAACAGATTAAAATACATTAAAAACCAAAGGACGATGAAAAAGGGGATTCCCCCTACCCCCTGGGCTTTGCCACCGAACCGGCCCAGTGGTCCAGTCCCCGCACGGTCGTCTTCTCCTGTTCCCCGAGCCCGTCGCTACAGAGCCGGGCTCCCGCCCGCCACCTCGCCGGCATCAAAGGGGAATGGATAAGGGTGACACCCTGCTTCCCCTGCCCCCATGGCCTCACTCCTCCTCGACGCCCCCTCCCAGATCCACTTCTCCTCCTCGCTCGCTCGATCCCGGTGATCTGGACGAACTCAGATGCCACAGCCACCATGACCGACCCTGTCCACACGATCAGTGCCCTACCTGCTGGCTAGGAGCTTGTCGAGGAGCTCTGAATGCCTCCACTACTTCGTTTGCGCCAACGAGGTCAAGTCCAGTACCCCCAGATCGACGTCGTTGCCGTCTTCCTCAACCTTCGGCCACCGCAACATTGCCGTTTGATCCGCGCCACCCGGAACTCCCCTGTCTTCCCCTAGGGTGCCATTGACACCGCCGTGATCTCCTCTTGCCTTTCCCCAGTTTCCCCTCTCGTTTGCTCTCGTTAGGTATTTCACCGTGGCCGAAAACCGCCGTCCGCCATGGCCATTGCAGGGGTAGCCACTGAGCTCCTCGGATGGACCCCGTGGCACATGCCCGCTCCTATGCGTGCCCATGGGCGAGCCTTCAGCTCTTCTTCTGCGCCCGCGGGGCCACTCCCTCTATGGATTTCCATGCCCACGCACGTGCCACACCGCGTCCGTCGCGCCCGCCGTTGCCATCATGCTCGCCACAGCCACCGCACCACTGTGCCCCGCGCGACGCACACCCTGGCCGCGCGTCACACTCTCGCTGGTTGCGCTCGCCCCGTCTGCTGTCGCCTATCCCTTCGCTCGCCCCGCTGTCGTGCCCCTGCCTCGCGCCGCCTCCTGTCGCGGCCATCTTCTGCCGGCCGCCCCCTCAGCCACGCCGGCCGCGTCTTTGCCCTCCACCGCCGGCCGCTCCCCTCGCGTGCTGCGTGCTTCTTCCTGCTGCTATGCGCTGCTCTACCACTGGTACGTTGTTGCGCCATGCCCTCGACACCGCCGTGGACAAACGTGGCGGAGGGATTGTCAGTGGAGTACGAGGAGGAGGTGGCGGAGAAGGTGTGGAGAGGAAAGAGGTCTAGGGTGGCGTCAGCTGGCTGTGGTGGAGTTGATTATGCGAGAAGGAGACGGAGCGGAAGCAGAGGTCACAATTGAAAAGAATCGCAAAAAAATCATACCCGGAGATCTTATTCCAAAAAAATGATAATATCGATGGAGGGGTGATTTCTTTAAATAGGTGGAAAACATAGGAAATATTGGATGTTATCAAGGAAAGGTAAAAATTTAGAAAAGTTAGCATTTTGAACTGATTTCTATGCAAATGGGGTTTTATTGTTTGGTAACATGATATCAGTACCTGCCCGTTTGTGACGTGTCTGATTAGGAAAGTTTGCAAATGTTAAGAAACTATTTATTGGGAGGAAAGTTTGTGACGTGTCTGTTATTTGTTTGCTAAAACAAATTTCACTAATGATAGAAATCGATTGATTTAGATAAGTTAGGAAAGTTCGTTTGATTATTTGTTTCTTAAAAATTTGTTATTTGTTTACTAAGACAAATTGAACCAATAAAATGAATTGATTGATATGAATAATAAGTTAGATCTCTGATTTGTTATACGTTAGGAAAGTCCTGATTGTAATAAAGAGTGGAGAGAAAAATAATCCGATGGACCATGATGGGATGGGGTGGTGGGAGGAGAGATTAAAAAAAAAACCAACGAAAATAAACCGTGAAGACTATTCAACAACCATGGAGATAAGAATTACGCGTACCACGGTAGCATCAGAATCAGAATCCCCCGATTGCTCTGTAGGATCTTTTCGACCAGCAACAGAATCAGAATCCATCAATCTCTCTGTAGGATCCTTTCGACCATATATAGAGTGAATTTGGGGAAAGTGAGATCGATCGGCAATCAAGACTTTCAATTCCGAGCATGCTGACTTGCTGAGGTCAATGTTGGTCCAGGGCTCCAGGCGATCTGCGGCAAAGATCTCCATTGTCGTTGGAGGGAAGAAACAAGGACAAACAGGAAAGGCACCGAAATCCCCACACAACCACAAGCAGAGCAGCACACAAACTAACAAATTCCCTACTTGTTGGTCGAACGGAAAAAAAGTGTAAGACAATAAGTTTTGGGGAACCAGCACAACCCTCTAGGGGTGGCTTATCTCATTATATATAATGGTTGTGTTACAATATGTACCATATACGTACATAGGTACAGAAGCTATACATAGTCTAACACCCTCCCTCAATCTTAGCCACTTTCTAAAGAACTGAGAAGGGTAAGATTGCGCCTACAAGCCTCAAACTGTGGCAGCGGTAAAGGCTTAGTGAAGATGTCTGCAAGTTGATCCTTAGATGAGATAAACTTGATCTGGAGTTGCTTCTGTGATACACGTTCCCGTACAAAGTGATAGTCAACTTCAATGTGTTTCATTCGGGCATGAAATACTGGATTTGCAGAAAGGTATGTAGTACCGATGTTATCACACCAAAGAATAGGAGGCTGTGGTTGAGACAAACCCAACTCCTGAAGCAAAGACTGCACCCAAATAATCTCTGCAGTAGCATTAGCCACAGCCTTGTACTCAGCTTCAGTACTGCTACGTGACACAGTAGCCTGTTTCCGAGCACTCCAGGCGATCAAATTAGAGCCAAAGAATACTGCATAACCCCCCGTGGATCGCCTGTCATCTGGGCTACCAGCCCAATCTGCATCAGAGAAGGCCGAAAGGACCCGAGAGGAAGTCGGCCGAATATGCATACCAAATGTCAGGGTGAACTGAACATAACGAAGAATGCGTTTAACAGCAGCCCAATGAGTATCTCTGGGAGCCTGAAGATACTGACAAACCCTGTTAACAGCATAAGAGATATCTGGTCTCGTGATCGTCAAGTACTGAAGTCCACCAACAATGCTCCTGTACTCTGTGGCATCCGCAGGAGACAAAAGCTCACCATCAACAGCTGTTATCTTGTCGGAAGACGACATGGGTGTGGTGGTCGGTTTGCACTTCAGCATGCCAGCTCTCTGTAACAACTCCAAGGAGTACTTCTTCTGCGTAAGGACAAGACCAGTAGCACGAGAAGCGACCTCAACTCCAAGAAAGTAGTGAAGCTTCCCAAGATCTTTGACCGCAAAATCAGCACCAAGAGAGCAGACAAGAGCATCAGCAGCATACTGAGAAGAGCTGACAAGGATAATATCATCGACATATACCAAAAGATACATAGTGACTTCTGGCTTCTGTAGAAGAAATAACGAAGTGTCAGCAGTAGACGGCACAAACCCATGAGCACGAAGGGCAGAGGCAAGGCGGGCATGCCAGGCACGAGGAGCTTGCTTCAAACCATATAGTGCTTTGGAAAGACGACAGATATAGTCAGGACGATCAGGATCAGAGAAACCAGGCGGCTGTTTCATATAAACCTCTTCCTCCAAAAATCCATGTAGAAAAGCATTCTGCACATCAAGTTGACAAAGTGACCAACCACGAGAAACAGCAATGGAGAGAAGAAGCCGAATAGTGGTAGGCTTGACGACAGGACTGAAGGTGTCCTCATAGTCAAGACCATGACGCTGCCGAAAACCGCGAGCAACAAGTCGCGCTTTGTAACGCTCAATAGATCCATCCGAATGCTTCTTCACTTTGAATACCCATTTTGAGTCAATAACATTTACCCGTGGTGGTGGAGGAATGAGAGTCCATGTCTTGTTACGAAGAAGAGCATGAAACTCCTGCTCCATAGCCTCTCGCCAATGTGGAATGCGCAGGGCAGCCTGATATGAGCGAGGCTCAGAAGATGGATCCGCAACAGCAGCAGCCAAACAAGCAGCCAACCAAGCAACCGTACCATCCTTACGTTACTTAGGTTTGAAAATGCCACTCGACTGCGTGTATGTGGTCGGGACACAGGAACCACCGAGGTCGACGGAGCAGCCTGCAACGGGCTGGAGGACGGCGACGTTGACGAGTCAGCCGGTGACGAGGAGCCAGTCACGGTAGCCTCGGACTCGGTTGGCGAAGAAGGCCGACCCACCGGCGAAACCGGCAGAGCAGACGAAGCAGCTGGCGACTCCGGCATCACAGACCGGGCCAATGGCGAGCTCGGCATAGTGGGCCGTGGCGCGGCCGGTGTCGCGGGCCGATCCGCTGATGAAGGCGACGTGAGGACCCGAGCCGCGGGCGAAGACGGCGTGACGGGCCGAGCCGCAGGCGAAGACGGCGTGACGGGCCGAGCCGCGGGCGACTCGGCGGCCGCTGGCGAAACGGACCGAGCAGTGGAGATGCTCGGCGCGACGGGCTCGTCGGGTGACCATGCATGGGCACGCGAATCGATGCCATGCAACATAGGGCGATCGACGTGCCCACCAGAAGACGACGATGATGATGGTGAATCCTCCAACAGCTCCAAACGAGCTCCACGTCCGGTTCCTGCACCATGGTTAGGTAACAGCAAAGGAGAGTATGCAACATCATCAAATTGGTCAGAAGCAACAGAGGATGAATGCAGGGATGGTGGTCTGACAGTGGACACAGGAAGGTTGGCAAAGGGAAAAACATGCTCATCAAACACGACGTCCCGAGATATATAGACACGATTAGTGGGAACATGAAGACATTTGTAACCTTTATGAAGAGAGCTATAGCCAAGAAAAACACACTTCTTAGAACGAAACTCAAGCTTGCGCTTGTTATATGGACGAAGATGCGGCCAGCAAGTACACCCAAATACCTTGAGAAAGGTATAATCAGGTTGTTCATTAAGGAGAACCTCAATCGGAGTCTTCATGTTTAAAACACGAGTAGGAGTACGGTTGATGAGAAAGCATGCAGTGGTGAAAGCATCACTCCAAAACCGAAACGGAACAGATGCATGGGCCAAAAGACTAAGACCAGCTTCAACAATATGACGATGCTTACGTTCGACTGAACCATTCTGCTGATGTGTATGTGGACATGCTAAACGATGAGCTATCCCAAGCGACTGAAAGAAAGAGTTGAGGTTGCGATACTCGCCCCCCCAGTCTGACTGGACATGAACAATTTTGTGCTTGAGAAGACGTTCAACATGTTTTTGAAACTGAACAAAAATATCAAACACATCAGATTTGCGTTTAATAAGGTAAAGCCAGGTAAAGCGACTATAAGCATCAACGAAACTGATATAGTAATTATGACCACTGACAGAAGTCTGAGCAGGACCCCATACATCTGAAAACACAAGTTCTAAAGGATGTTTCACCTCACGATTGGACTCCGAAAAAGGAAGTTGATGACTCTTCCCCTGCTGACAAGCATCACACACTGCTACATCTTTATGACTAGACAAACTAGGAAGCTCATGACGACGCAAAATATGACGGACAATAGGTGTGGCCGGGTGACCAAGACGAGCATTCCACTGTGACGGAGAGACCCGAACTCCACTGAAAACACGAGCGACACCAGGATGCTCCAGACGGTAGAGGCCCCGGCACACCCGCCCACTAAGAAGAATGTCCCTCGTGCCCCGATCCTTAATAAAAAGATCAAAAGGGTGAAATTCACAAAGCACATTATTATCACGTGTGAGTTTAGGAACTGAAAGAAGATTACGGGTCACAGATGGAACTCGAAGAACATTGCGAAGCTGAAGACTCCTATTGGCATGTCTAGTGAGAAGAGATGCTTGACCAATATGAGAGATGTGCATACCTGCTCCATTGGCGGTGTGGATCTTGTCGGAGCCATGATAGGGTTCACGAGTGTGAAGCTTCCCCATCTCGCTGGTTAGATGCTCTGTCGCCCCAGAGTCCATGTACCAGTGTGGATCGATGGAGTAGGACTGAGTGTGTCCCTGTTGCTTCTGCGGCGCGGGACGATCAGCCATGGCGACCTGACGGGCATTGTTGCGTGTATCTTTGCCGTCATTGCCAAGACCAAGGAAGCTTCGCTGGAAGCGCTTATGACACTTGGAGGCCCAGTGCCCATCGCGGCCACAAAGCTGACACACACGTGGACCGCCAGCCCCCGGTAAGGTCGCAGTAGGTGGGGCGGCCGAGGCGAGCGACGGTGGCAGCCCCAAGGGAGACCGGGGTGATGAAGAAGAGCGGCCACCCTTGGTGGCGGCGTTGGCCGAGAGGGAGCCAGTGCCCCTGGTGCGGCGAGTCTCGACCCGTTGCTCAGTGAGAAGGAGCCGAGAGAAAACCTCGTGTTCCAGCATGGGTGTCGAGTTGCCCCGCTCGTTGATGATCTCGACTAAGGCATCATACTCCTCATCAAGACCATTGACAATAAACGAGTTGAACTCGGAGTCGGTGAGGGGCTGTCCAATGGAGGCCAATGTGTCGGCGAGGCCCTTGACCTTGTTGTAGAACTCAGTGGCAGTGGAGTCAAGCTTCTGACACTCTCCAAGCTGACGACGGAGTGCAGAGACACGAGCCTGGGACTGCGCTGCAAAGGTGCGCTCAAGGATGGTCCAGGCCTCATGAGACGTCTTCGCGAAGACAACAAGGCCGGCAACTGCCGGCGAGAGCGACCCCTGGATGGAGGAGAGGTTCGCCTGGTCCTGCCCCGTCCAGACGCGATGGGCCGGATTGTAGACCGGACCGTGCACGCTGTCTACCAGCGCGGGTGGGCCTAGCAGGTAGTGACTCCCCAAGAGCGGGAGAACCTGCGCACGCCAGAAGATGTAGTTGTCGGCGGAGAGCTTGATGGTGATGAGATGACCGAAGTGAAACGGCGGCGGCGAAGACAATCCCATCGAGGAGGCTGCCTGGGGTGCAAATACCATGGAGGCAGCCGGAGGCACCGAAACCGATGCGGGAGGAGGCGGGACCGCAGCCAGGGCGGGCGCCGCAAAGCTCGCGGCCGGTGCGGACGCCGCAAGGCCCGCGGCCGGGGCGGACGCCGCCAACCCCGCCAGCGGGGCAGTGTGATCCGCTTGCGGCAGGAGCGGCGGGACGATGCCGATACTCCTTGTCCCGATCGGAGCCGGAGCAGAGACGGCATCGAGCGGGAGGTTGAGCAGAGCCGCAAGAGAGGCCGGGAGGAAGCCCGCAGCAGTGGAACCGGTGGTGGCGGCGCTCGACATGGCGGCGGCGTGATCGGTGGCGCGGCGGCGGCGGTGAAGGCGGCGGCGGCTGCGGCGGCGGTGCGGGTATTAGGGTTTAGAAGCGGAAGCGATCGTAACCTAGCGTGATACCATGTAAGACAATAAGTTTTGAGGAACCAGCACAACCCTCTAGGGGTGGCTTATCTTATTATATATAATGGTTGTGTTACAATATGTACCATATACGTACATAGGTACAGAAGCTATACATAGTCTAACAAAAAGCAGCGTCCCTCCCTAGAAGTAGAATTAAGAGCACGCGCTAACCACCCCAGGTCTCTACCAAGCGAAGCAAGCAACCATGGCGCAGAATCACTAAACTCCGGCGAGAATTGCAGCACAGATGAGCAGGATCATTATTGCCTTAATTACCTGGCCAAATCCCGTGGTCAGAGGAAGAGCAGAGGAGGCCTCAAATCGAGGGGGTTTTGGGGTCGATCGGCTGCCGCTGCTCGTTCTGCCTCCGGCGGTGAGATGGAGGCTTCAGGCTTTAGGCTTTAGGCGAGAGAGCTGCTTAGGCGGGGGCGGCGTAACCCGGGGAAAGGGAAAGGTGGGCGTCCGTGTCAGCATCAGCATTGCGCACGTACGTGTCGGCTCCCTCTCGCGCCGCTCGCTGACCTGCTGCTGTGCTCGGTCGCCTCGCGCCGTTTGGCTCTCCTTGTGGCTGTCTTCCTCTTTCTCCTCTGTCGTTTCCATATTTCCTTCCTTCCGTTCGCGTGCGTCGGTCGATTCCTCCGTCCGTCCGTCGTCGGTTGATTTAGACGGTATAGGAATAGGATGGACGGCAGAGACGCTTTTCGGTCGCCGGTGACGCGCGCGCGCCTGGCGTTAGCAGTGGGTAGGATTAACTGGAACGTCGCTGTTACGTGCGCAACGACGACGCTGGCTATATTGGGTGCATGCGCGTTGGTGATTTCTGTGGATTTCACGTGTGCAACACAGGTTGTGTACATGCGCGAGGAGGTGTGATGCATGCATGCAGACGCGCGCGAAAGGGGTGCTGCATGCATGCGCGGGGGTGTGAGGGTCTACTCCGCGGCGCCGTGAAGCTGCGTCGCCTCAAGGCGTGAGCGTGAAGGTGAACTGCGCGGTGTGACAAGGTGTACTGCACGCACGGCGTCAAAAGTGTTAGCCATAATCCCGTTGCAAATTCAGCTAGTTTCCATTTAGTAGTACAACACTACTACTATACTTGGCAAAATAAACGGCCAACTGACGTGTGCGTGTACATGACTTTGTCGACCAACATTCTGGTTTTTCTTTTTGAGGGACTAGCAAACATGTCCGTGCGTTGCAACGGGGAAAAACAGCCCCCAGACGCCCTTACCCATTGAACATGCCTAAAGGCCTCATCCTTTTGCCCATAACATAACAAATATGACTAATACCTCATCCTCAGGTCCACATCCTTCATTTGAATCTGACATTAGACCCATGTTTTCGCTTGTCCTCTCTGTGGTCCTCGCCGTCAGTGGTCGCGGTATCAGTTGTCACTAACCAATGTTGGACAGATCTAATAGCTGGATCGTTGAGCCTCCTTCGTGTTCGACAAGATCAAGAGCGTCGAACACAATTTTTTTTACATCGAACTAATATAATAGGGAAAAGCACTACACCTAATATATGTCTCAACTAAATTTCCCTCCTTTATTTTTTGTCACGTCGTTCCTTACCCTTGGCTTATTGATTTCCAAGTTAGCTCCTTGATACCTAAAAACTCAAAAAAGTATATCAACTGAAGGGATTATCTATGAGAAACCAAGGTGAGACTATTGAATAGACAAAGCACCTTCACCTAAACACAAACATTGATCGAGCTCAACCGGTTGCGATGAATTTACGGAAGGAGGTGGCCAGTTTGATTCCAAACGGGAACTAATATTTTTGCCTTGCCTGCCTTGGGCCGGCTTCGCTGGGCCACAACGCAGACTGAGGTCAAGCGAGACACCTGAGACATTCATAAAAACACCGAGGAATAAAAAAAGCTAAGCGTTTTTCTTTCACCTGGGAACAAAAGGCGTTTTTCTTTCACTTGCGTGTGGCCCTTGTGCGAGACTGATGAAAAATCCTATGCGATGGACGGAAAATTCAGAGAACCGCACCTTACTTTATTAGTAAGTACAAATAAAAAAGTGTTAGATACATCCCAGTTTTCAAATTCATATTTCAAAAAATATTTGTCTTTTTATAAAATATTCTCAAATTCGGGAAAACATTCGCTATAGTACCTGCTAGTTTCCAAAAATGTTTGTGTTTTAAAAAATGTTCAGGTTTCAAGAAAATAAAAAGAGAAATATTGTTCTTTGTGAAAAATATGTTCGAGTTTAAAATTTCCTAAAATATCCGCGTTCTAAAATATATCTATTTTTTCCAAAAGAAAATGTTTTTCTTTTGCTCTTAGTATCTGGCGCGGCTGTTTGCTAATTTAGGTCGTGGCGCTGAAAGTTAACCATAGTGTTAGGCTTATTCCAGTGCCTTGCATTCCGATGCCACGAGCGCGAGCGCCTGGGTTCGAGTCATTGCGGACCTTTATTTTTTTGTTGGACTTTTTTCACTGGGGCGAGCTGTTGGTACATGATCCGCTAGTGGGCTGGCCTGTCGCGGCTCGTCTCTTCCCGTCGTGCGATTTTTTTGGCCGAAACAAATCGGGAGGAACGACCGGTCCGACGAGCGAAAGCTAATCTTTCTTTAATCTTTATATATAATCTTTACCTAATATTAAGACGGAGGAAGTATATGAACAGGTGCAAATCCTTTATTGAGAGTGAGGTGGGAGTAATAAACATGGCGTGTGCCAGCTCAGTGGTTTGGTGTCTCCTAGACTGAATGAAAGGTCATGAGTTCCATCCCAGCTAACTACATGGCGTCTAGTTTTTGCTGCTTCTAAAAAAGCCCACACTGGCCTGCATCGGGCACTTGCGCCAAGGCCCATTACAGCGGGAGCGGAGGCCCATTATTGCTGGCGAGGCAATGTTGACGAAAATATAATCAGTACACGATAAAACGCGTGTGGTGTGCAAAAAATTAGTACCACCTCATAAAAAAACAATAATAATATAGATCACCTAAGCGGGACGAAACCAAAAATATCACCTTGCTTTATTAGTAGGGGTATAGAGTATAGATATAGAGTATAGATATAGATATAGATATAGATATAGAGGTATAGATATACGTTCCGTTGGTTAGTTAGCTAGTTAGGGGCGGCCTAGATCAAGTCCTGGGATGGCATGCGAAGGTGATCACGGCATGCATACGCACCTTGCCCACATCGAGCGTCGTGGGATGACATGTTTTACTTTCTGTAATCATTGGACAAATAAATAGGGAGAAATAAGAGAAAGCATCAAGTTGAATGTTACACAAACACTTGTCTCCTACCTCAAATCTCTCTATCGTGATCGCCTTCCTCTTGCGGCAACAACACGTGGCATCAAAGCCATGGCTTTTGACCAGAAGAACCACGGCACGGTAGCATGGGTCACTGACTGGCGCACTCCGCCACAGATGTGGGCGATGAGCCCTGGGTGGAGCAAGACGAGGCGAGGCACGAAGGTGAAGGCATGGTGAAGGAGCACATTAGCTTCACCTCATAACTCATGCTCACCCGGGCCAACTATACTGAGTGGGCGATCATGATGCACGTCAAGATGCAGGATCAAGGGAACTAGGATCTTAACGAAGATGGCATCGGATCTGAGCCTGCAGAGAGAATGCGCTAGCGACGACCCTACATGTAGTCCCACCAGAAATGCCTCACGCCATTGCCGCGAAGGACAATGACAAGGACTCTTTAAACTCCATGTGCACGATGGCCGTCGGCGTCAAGCGTGTCCAGCAAGTCAAGGCACAGAAATTGTGTCGGGACTACAAGAATCTGGCGTTCAAAGTTGGTGAGTCTATTGAGGATTTCGCTCTGTGACTTTCTGGGATCGTCACTTATTAACAAGTGCTCGAAGACGAGATCTACGACGAGTGTGTGGTGAAGAATAGTTCTACGCGTCGTACCGGCGGGGTATGCTCAGGTGGCAATCTCCATCGTGACGCTCATCGACCTGAGCATGCTCTCGATTGTGGAGTCCAGAGGAAGGTATCTCGCCTTTGAGGAACACTTCACCGCGAGAAGCGGCGAGCCGGCAGCACACGTTTGCTCCTTACCGAGAATGAGTGGAAGGCATGTGAAGGACACCACGAAAGCGGGAGGGCTCGTCCAGCGGCGGCGGCAAAACATGCAGGAAGGGCAAGGCCAACACCCCGAGCTGATAGCCCATAGACAACGGTGGCAGCTGTGGCAAGCCACGACTGGGGCATCAAGGGGCCACTGGCCCTGGAGTGTCATAAGCCACATCGCGACCATGACCACCGAGAGGAAGCCCACCTCGTGTAGGGATGGTAGTTTTGCCCATGGATGTGTGTACCCGTGGGTACCCTACCCGAAGACAACGGGTATAGGTAAGACTTGGAGAGATTTTATACCCACTGGTAATGCGTATCCATACCCGTAAAATATATGGATAGCGTATGGGTATGAAATTACGCCCATGGGTAACTCAATGGATACCTAGAACAAATTAATAAATGAAAATAACCCATATGACATGCGGGATCAACATCCAACACCTATTGCCCATCCCAAATCTCGTATTCCTTAAACATGCCATATCTCATAGGCCTGTAAACACCTTCCCACCACTCCTCCTGTGTCCTACATGACACCTCGAAAAGATGAAATCTTGACTCTTTGCTACCGCACTGCCATCCAACAATCCCTCATTCCCATCGCCTCCCACTATGCTGGGCTTCCAGCTCCGCCACTCATACTCCCTTGATGCCTCCAAGAGCCACCCAACTTCGAGGCCGCATTAGTGATATATTGCTCGTCCATCAACACTTGAATTTTAAACTTATTTCTCTATATTCTAAAATTTTGAATGCTATATATTCTACCCACTGGATACCTATTGGGTATAGGATACCTGATGGGTATCGACATGGGTGCAAATTTATGCCTATGGGTATTGTGGGTATAGAAAACTTCTGTGGGTATGGGTTTGGGCAAAAGAAGGTAGTACCTGTCCTTGTGTAGTGTAAGGAGGGTATGGTTTGCCTATTTCAAATAGTTCTACAAGAGAACCACGCACTGTCAATGTGGCTCTTGCGCTGATACCATGTGGAGAAAGGCTGTGGATGAAGAAGTTCATGCTCTTCACAAAAACTATACTTGGTATCTGGTTCCTCCACATCCATGTAAAAATGTGATTGACTGCAAGTGGGTGTTCAGAATAAAAAGAAGGTCTGATCGTTACAAGGCCAGACTTGTTGCAAAAGGGTTCACACAGAGGTATGCCATAGATTATGACGACACTTTCAATTCTATTATTAAAGCTGCCACAATTCGTCGTGTTGTATTGTTGTCAAAGCTGCCACAATTCGTCTTGTTCTATCTGTTGTTGTGTCCAGACGATGGAGTGTCAGACATAGCTAGATGTGCAGAATGTGCTCCTTCATGGTGTTCTAGAAGAGGAAGTCTATATGAGGCAACCTCCCAAGTTTGAGGATAAAAAAAACCATTTCATGTGTGCAAGCTTGATAAATCTCTCTATGGACTGAAACAAGCTCCAAGGGCATGGTACTCTCATTTGAGCTCTAAGTTGCAAGCACTTGGTTTTGTTCCCTCTAAATTTGATACATCACTTTTCATTTATAACAAGTCACATACATCCATCTTTGCGCTTATATATGTTGATGACATTATTGTTACCAGTTCCTCAAATGAAGCAGTAACAGCACTTTTGAAAGTTTTGAACTCTGAATTTGCACTTCAAGATTTAGGGGATTTGCATTTTTCCTTGGCATTGAAGTTAAGAAAATCAAAGAAGGTGGACTTCATCTTTCTCAAAAAAATATGCAACTGGTTTATTGAGTAAGGCTGGCCTACAGGGGTGTAAACCATCGTCAACACCACTGTCTAGTTCAGAATAACTCTCTCTTGTAGAGGGTCAACCCTTGAATCAAGAGGATTGCACCATGTAGAGATGTCTAGTAGGTGCACTTCTGTATTTGACACTCACCAGGCCTGATATTTCTTTTACAGTTAATAAAGTGTATCAGTTTCTTCATGCACTAACTATAGCTCATTTGATAGCAGCCAAGCGTATATTCAGATATGTAAAGAGTACATTGAGCGTTGGATTAACTTTTAGCAAGTCATCTTCTCCTCTTGTTAGTGCCTTCTCTGACTTTGGTTGGGCAGGATGTTTGGATGATAGAAGGTCAACATGTGGCTTTACAGTATTTTTTCGACCTAACTTGATCTCATGGTGTGCAAAGAAACAGGCAACAGTTTCTAGATCAAGCACTGACGCAGACTATAAAGCACTAGCAAAAACAAAAACAGAGGTTATCTGGGTCAGATCCGTGCTCAGGGAACTTGGCATACTTCTCATACAAAATCCATGTCTTTCGTGTGATAATATTGGTGCTACATATTTATCAGCTAACCCTGTGTTTCATGCAAGGACAAAGCATACTGAAATTTACAATTATTTTGTATGAGATAGGCTGCTAGTAAAGAGTTGGGCATACGTTTCATTCCATCCAGAGATCAAGTTGCAGATGGGTTTACAAAGGCCCTAGCGTCATGACCATTTGAAATGTTCAAGCGTAATCTAAACTTGTGTAGTTTAGGTTAAGGGTGAGTGTTAAACAAGATATTATGGTGCATGTGTTGCAGCCGTATTAGAGTTGTTAGTAGATAGGAGAGGTTGTTCAAACCATAATGTATCTCTATCACTTATCCCCATATTTTTCTCCCACGGTTGAAGTATATCTTCGACCAAACCTTGTAGTCCAAGCATCAACCAATATACATAACCTGCGGAGCCCTGGTGTTGTGGGGGTTAGAGACACTTCTTCATAATTTTGACACATGTATATATTAGTGGATAAAGGCTGAAAATTTTACTGTGCACCTATGATTATCGCTTGAAATGTGAAATAGATAGGTACCATTTTGGCTTGCAGTGTTATGTCTAGTGGAGGCACTGCCAGGTAGCGAGGAAGGCGATTCTGAAACCATGGGTGATCTCGAATTTCATGGATTGTGATATCTTCATGGGATCAACAAGAAGCATTCTTGGGATCAAATCCTTTGCAATATCAGATAAATGACTTGGAAGTATATAGTTACCTCCCTAGAATACCAAGCAAGGGGGCGTCAAATCTCCAGACAAAAAATGAATGCTAAAGTTCTACAAAAGGTATACACTTGTCAGATCCAACTTAATATACATATGTTCTGTCTCACCGTTATCTTTTTGAACAGGCTGGGAGTATATTCATCATCAAATGGAACAGAGCCACAAAGAAGAGCATAAAGTATCACCCCACAGCTCCAAACGTCAACCTCAGGTCCAGTGTATAGTTGACCTGAGAAAACCTGCACAGAAACACTCGCTAAGCTATTAACGCCGACGAGCATGTGAAGAAGCACGAGGATAAAGACACAAATTATACAAATAAGTGAATACCTCTGGTGCAACATAGTTTGTACTCCCGCAGCTTGCCTTCGAAAATGGCCATCATGCATGACATGACTTAACCCAAAGTCAACAAGTTTCACATTATATTTGGAATCAAGTAACAGGTTTTCTAGCTTTAGATCACGATGATCAACCATGTTTTCGTGGCAGTATTCAACACCAGATATAATCTGTTCAGGAAAAAGTTAGTAAAAAATATTGATACAAAACCTCGTTATGCATTCAGTCAATCAGAAAGAACCTTTCAAATTACATATTCGCTTTCAAAAGGAAAAACCATCTCTGTATGTTTTAAAGCACAACTATTATTATTAAGGACAGTATAACCGCACCTAAAGCGAGCCCTGTCAGCGCTTCACATTTCTAGCCATCTATTTTTGTGATCTTTGCATTCTGGCCGTCTGATCTGCTGTTCGCTCACGCCCGGGCCATGGAATTGCAGAATCGTGGGCTAGCTATCCTGCAGCGCAACTACTCCGGCCGAAACGGAGCACGTAGGTTAATTGGGCCTTCTCTCTCTACCGCACAACCCATCCCGCAAATTCATGCTAAGCGATGATGCCTCTACGAAGAAACAAATCCATGACCTCTCTCTTCCCTGACCTCTGCACTCTCACGATGCGGTGAATCCTAGCTGCTCCCATCACCGCCAGATCCTATTGCTCTTCCCCACCGCGTACGCTATTGAGTCCCCCCTCCCACCTCGTCGGGCTCGCGCGATGGTGCAGGTGCCAACCGTCTCATGCTCCACTAATTTGATTGCCACTGTCCCAGGCTCCCAGCATATTACCTGCACCACCACGACGTCGGTGCCTCCAGCTACCCGCGACGCCGCTGCCTCCTCCTAACGCTTCTTCGTGCTGGGCTAAGGGGAGATGAAGATGATAGGGCGAACGACCCAAGAATAGGAGGGCAAGTTTAACTGGTACAAGGCGGAGGCTTGGAACACCGAGGAACTGTTCTTGCGTCGGCTTGATGCCACTCCGCTACTGCACATTTTGGCATAGGTTCAGCTCCTCTCCCATAATTTTGTCCATCAGAAATGATTGTAGTATTGTAAATATTTATCACTTGAAGTTCTAATATGATAATCATGGTATTCAGTGCTGGCAGCTGCTTGAAGCAAATAATTGATTCGTACATTTGCTGGAGTAGTACGATGTGAAATGATAATGTTTGTTTCTATTAATTAGTATTTGAAGAATACATCTAAACTAACTTCTGTCAAGAATACCAGTTGGTGGCTGGGATGATGCTATTTAAGGAATGAGAGGCACGGATTGATGAATCCATTAGAATCCAATAACATTTCAGTGGCTCCTTTTTTTACGTTGCAGTTGTTAGGCGATGTAGTTTAAGAAAGAGGATAAATGTTGCAAAAAAGCTGATAAAAAGAAAATAATAAACTTCCGCTAATCTGTAGATTGTTAGGAGATGTTGGTCGATAGAGGTAAATGAACCGAGCCCTTATCAGAACATCATGGTCATTCATGCGGTGGAATCCCACCTTTCACGTTGCCAGAGGTGCATGTGGGCGTCGGCGACGCCCCCTCATTAATGCTCCCGCGGCGACGATGGGCGTTGGCCTCCTGGTCACCTCAACAAACGACGGGCATTGGTTCGATTGTCGCTTCAACAAGCAAAATGTTAGCTACTCAGATTGCTGCAGATTTTCCTTGCCGAACCAATGTATGTACTCCTGCTGATGATGTTTCCGCTCTTAATTTGCTGCAGGTACTTTCCCCCAGGTACAGGAAATCTGTTCTGGTGTATTTGTTCAATGAGTACTGCGAGGCTGGTTCCAAGTTTTTTACTGCGAAATTGTTCAGTCGAGCGCGCGTTGCAGCGGGAATTGGTTGAAATATATTTCAATGATAATCGACTGTATTGGTCCCTAGCATTTGATAACCATCCTCACCAATGTGAAAGTAACATGTTATCGAATTATCTATAAAAGGGAACAATGTTTGGTTAGGAAATTAGAATCAATACCAATAACCACTACAATTAATTTGGAGCCGCATTAGTGACAAAATTGACATATTGAAATTGCAACGTATGGCAGAAAAATGAGGAATGGAGTCGACCAAAGAGGACGATGTGCAGAATTGCAGTCCCTGTGTACTTCTAAAAGAATATTGAAAATTGAATGACCTGGTGACCCGGTGGACTCATCTGTATGGGCGTTCCTTCTGGGCCAAAAAGAGAAAACCTCCACACCATGGTTGAGGCCTTGCCCGGCGGCACACTAATGTGTTCATTCCATGATAAAAAGGAAAAAAAAATGAAAATTAGATGACATGGTGACCCGGTGGACTCATGCAAAAAACAAATACCTCCACGCCATGGCTGAGGCCCTGCCAGCGATGCACCAATGATCGAGTTCCTTCCAGGATGAAAAGAAAGCCAACTTCAGATTAGAAACCCATCAGCCGCTCGATTGTGCTGGAACCGGCCGGCAGAAATCGATCACCCCAATAGCTGCGCAGATACCTAGTCAGGACGGGGACAAACATGGGGAGTGGAGGACCAGCGGAGGTGAACATACCCCTAGAGAATCCCAGAGAGCCGCCGAGGCGAGCAGTCATTCCCTGACGCAGAGATCGGCTCCCAGCCGCCATAGCGAGGGTAGAAAACTGGTGTTCTTTTTTATGAGGGAGAGAGGGGTCGATCGCTTTGTGTTTTTTTTCAATGATGAAGAGATGTGTCCGTGGGTTACTACTGGAAGTGGAAATGAAGAGAAGGCAGGTGTACAGTCGAACGCTGGTGATGAAACGTTGCATGTTAAGAGTCACAATACGTGCCATTCAGCATTGTAGAAATGGTAGAAAACAAAACGTTTAGAAACGAATGGGCTGCCATGTAGACATGGCAGGGTCGCTGAGGTGGATAGGTTGATGAGGTGGATTGGCTGCATGCATTGCTTAATGGGACGTTGATGTGGACGCTTTGCATGTTGAGAGAATTGGGACCAACTTCTTAAGAATGTAAGATGAGTACTGCGAGGCTGGTTCCAAGTTTTTTACTGCGAAATTGTTCAGTCGAGGATCCCCAATGTCTGTTGATCAGGTTAGTTAAAGCGGAATGTTGTATCTTATCCAATAATCAAGTATTACCTTCATACGATTGCTTAGTTTCCATCGTTTTTGTGTCCACAATAACTCATGCCATGCTACTGATGGATATCATTGTTGTCGTATATGCATGCTGGATATCATTGTTGTTGTATATGCACCTGGTAGAATAGGACGGCAGATCCATTTTGCATATGCAAAATTTAAGCATTTTGTTGTAAATCTTCCCAAACACTCTTAATTTATTTCCAAATTATCAAATCATAGATCTATTGTTTATACATATCTGTGAAGAAGAAAGGATTATTAAAAATCTGCTGCTTCCAGTGTATGCCTTATTGTGGGCCCTTTTTAGCAACTTGGATAGTTTCTACAAGTTCTGAATTCAATATGATGGTAATAAATTTCTATGTGCTTGAGTAATGACAATGTATTTTACCGGAGGTTCGATAAATCGAATTTACCATTCCATCACATGAGGACAAATGCATCTCAAGGATACTCGTAGTTCTTGAAAATCAAGCGAGGTTTGAGAAAATCTCAATCCACCAAGAATTAGCAAAACCGTTACCTTAGTGTGGAAATTAGTATGATGATCATTGATTAGAGGTACATGCATACATGATTCTTCTTATAATGTTTTCTATGTTTGGATTTCAGATGTGAGTATTGTGTGACCTATCATCAAGTAGTGTACGATGGCAAAGCATAGCTTTCCCATCTAGCTGCCCTAGCTGGGTTAATTCTTACAATTGTGTTTATCCGCTTTAACTTGTAATTCTTTCCTGCAAAATTATGTTTTAGGTCACTGCCATCCATCCACTCTACGAAAGCTAACTGTTGCTCTGTGATCTAGGCTTACTTTTGAGATGAGGTGTATGTTCATAGTCCAGTGGCAAGTATAAATCAAAGCGAGCTAGAGTTGGACACATACAATTGTAATAAACTAAATAGACCTATCAGCTTATTAATTTTCTTTTTGGTTATTACTTTACTACTAATTGGTGTACTTCTTGTTCGAAAAGGTAAAGGAAAACTTCTGTGAACAATTTATTTCATTCTATCTTATAAATCTGTATAGTTTATTTCCAGTTATGCTTGGTTTTTATTTCATGTATTTACACAGATTTTTTTATTATTCTCCCATAAAAAAGGATGGGCACAGCAACGCATGCCTTCTTTCTGCGAACAATCCCGAATATGGAATTTCCTCCAATCATCACATATACTAAATTAGAAGAGGTATACAAATCTTACATGATGGCACTCGATACAATGTTTCCTTCCATCCCAACGTTGAGGTTCCCGGGCTTCATTTCCATACTGATGTTATGTAAGTTTCCAGTTGGAGAAGCAGTATTTTCTATTTATTTTTATTCAAGGTAATGGAAGCAGTTATGCTATGTTTGCACTATTCCATTGGCATGTCTTTTCAACTACTGGGTGATACAGTCAACAGAGTTTGCCGATACATTCAGATTAGATGATTGATGTGCATACATTTCAATCTGATGGTGGCGAGTTCATACACATATGAGTAGCGTAATATATGTTGGCATCTTGACTTACATAGGTTGCTTTTGTAGTAATTTAGTATATGTATTCATTTTTTCAAGACAAATGCCATGGCCTGGTCAAAATAATCGCTTGGTATTGATATTGTATCGCTGTGTGCAAGTGGTGGTATGCTGTTGTGATCTTTTGGAAGATTGTTCTTCATAATGTGATAGTATCTACTGCTTTACTACTGCACTCCTTGGCTGCTACCAGTTAAAATGTACTCTTCTATTACTGTTTAATGCGTGGACTTTTTCTTACAAATTTTGCTACATATATTCGGTATATATTTACAAAATTTCTACCAATCCATTGTAGAATTTGATGGGCGCAGCAACGCGCGCCTTCAATGATCTAGTTTGATTTTAGAGCTGAGACTAAGACAATCAAGGCATGAAGAATAGGATGCCCTTGAAACAAGAATTGGTTTAATTACTAATACTAAGATAATCAAGGCATCAAAAGATGAAGACACCGGAGTGATACTAAAACATAGACACATCAAGGAGACGTTAACTGGTTGATCAGTTAAATCCAAATGAAGAAGCAATTACCTCAAAAGCTTGCAACAATATGTGGTATAGGTCTTGAGCTAAACAAATAAGGTTTTTCTTTCGGACACATTTTTCTGTAACACAATTGGTTACGAGAAAATTTCCGTCGACCACGAGAAATGTCGATACCGTTCGAAAAATAAACCGTTTGAATCCAAATGTCAAGATGGTGCCAAAAGAGAGTATGTATGAGCTACCATAAAACTGTCCACAGCCAGGTGGTTAAGGAGGCCTACTTCTCTGCTGAAAGTCGCCAAAAGTCAAGTCGACATTTATCGCATACTTTATTTTGTTTAGTGCATAAAAAATATCAGCGACAGTGCCAATGATGAAGAGTCGAATGTGGGCTGTCGGATATCGGCACAGAAGGAAACTAGCTAACCACTGGACTAGCAACAACTTAGTCTGCACTATGTGTTAAATATAATATATTTATGCACAAGAAATTTTTGAATTCGAAATTAGTTTGGAAATTTCGTGATTTTGCGAATAATGCGCAATTACTTCCGCATCGGAGGGGTAGCCGCCGATCTACCTTGTGGATGGATCGATAAATGCTTAGATTTCTGCGATTATGTTGTACGCAGGAACCAGTTTTTCTGAACACTCCCGAAAAAATGTCATCGAGAAAAAAAAACCATATCTTAAACTTAGTAAATGAATGCCAAACGAAGCAAATTGATCATGATTTGCACAGTAAGCACGTGAGAAATGTGGAGACTGGACAATTGGCCAGCATGTCCATATATTTCACAATCAAAATAAGAAGCTCAGCGAAGTTCATTAATGAACACCTCTTGGTATTCCCAAAGAATGTGTTCCTACATTCCAAGGGCAGAAAAGGCACCTGCTGGAAGATTCGACGAGCCTCATCTTCCTGTAACCGCCCTTTCTCAACAATGTAGTCCAATAGCTCACCATTCTTGCATTATTCCATGACAACAAATATATCCTTAGGTGTGCCAATGACCTCATAAACCTGGATGATATGAGGGTGAATTAAGTCAATGAACAACCTCAATTTCTTGATTTCTCTATTTGCTGGGAACAAGATATGAGAAAACAGTAGAAGTAAATCGTTAGACATTCAGCCTGTGAAGAAATTTCAGCTGCAAATTTACTAACAGCGACAACACAAGGTGAACTTTCTTCTTAAGCAAAGCCGAATGTATCCTAGACTCATGTACTTTATCTCGACTAATTGATTAACTGGGAATCAGTAACAAGCGCACAAGTCTGACCAGCACTAAAATTAAGGAGATAACTGAAAATGTTGGGCAAGCAATCCGAATGTATCCTAGACAAGGAGGCATACCTTTCTCTTCCATTTCCATAATTCCCATTTGGCGGCGGTTCAGGATCTTTATAGCAACTTTGTGTCCTGTAAGCTTATGCTTATGCTCTGCAAGCTTCAGTTTTCCAAATGAGCCAATACCTAATGTTCTGCCCAGATTGTAGTTCTTTAATGCTTCAGAATGTCCGCCTCCTCCTCTTGTGTTCCCATCCATTTTCACAATGTCAAAACAAGAGAAACGACATATGTGATTCAGCAAACAGTTTTATAGTTCAGTCAGGAATTGAAATCGGTTTCAAGTATGTCCATCTCCCTTCTCCACTCTCTCCACTCGGATGATTGCTGCTGACCTAATTAAAGCACGGACGTCGCAGAAAGATGATTTTGAAACACTTGAATCGATTCCCTATTGCTAGAGACAGGCCTTGAGTGTGAAATGAGCGGGCTGGCCATAAAAGAGCACTATGCGACATGAATGGTGAGGGCAAGAGTGGTTCAAAGGTCAACGAAATGGGTGAAGTTCCCTTGTCGAATTTGGGGAAAGTTTTCTTAAAAAGGTTCACAAATTAACACGTACTAGCATGAATAGGCATATATGTGTTGTAAACATGGAAGAGATCGAGATACAAGAAAGAGGAAATGCAGTCATCCAACAATTGAGCTTAGAAAACAATGGAGAAGAGTAAGTGAGCTAAAACATGAATCTGCTACTAGTACTAATCAATAACTGTGCACAACCGTATCAGAATCAGGATCCCTCGCTCTGTACTAGTTTCTTTCGACCATATATGGAGTAAATTTGAGAAAAGTGTCATCGATGGGCCGACCGATCAATCGATAATAAACCAACTAATTGACCGATCAGTCATTAATGAAGACTTTCAAGTCCGAGCATGATGAAGTGATTGGTGGTCTGGGTGGATCTCTCCGTTGCCGTTGGAGGGAAGAAACAAACAGGGCACTGAAATCGCCACAACAACAAGCAGAGCAGAGCAGCACACAAAGAAACTAATAAATTCCCCACTTGAGCCAACCAAAAGCCGAATGGACAAGCCGCACTCCCGGCCATAGAACTACAGTAATTAAGAACGCGCGCGAACCAGCCCAGCTCCCTACCCTACCAAGCCAAGCAAGCGACGACGACGCAGAATCACAAAACTCCGGCGAGAATTGCATCAAAGATGAGTAGGGCGATTGCCTTAATTACCTGGGGTCCTGGCCAAATCCCGTGGTCAGCCGTGGACAGAGGGAGGTGACGAGAGCGACGGCCCAATAGAGAGGAGGAAGCCTCGAATCGAGAGTGGTTTTGCGGTCGATCGATCGGCTGGGACTGAAGCAGCTTTAGGCTTTAGGCTATAGCTGCTAGCTTAGGTGGGGGCGGCGTAATCAGGGAAAGCTTAAGGGAAAGATGAGCGTCTGCATCACCATCGCGCTTGCCTAAGTGCGCACGTCTGACGTGCCAGCTCCCTCTCCCGCCGCTCGCAGACCTCTTGCCGTTTGGCTCTCATTGTGGCTGTCTTCCTCGTCCAGTCGTCCTATCCTCTGTCGTTTCTAATGCGTCGCGTGCGTCGATCGATTCCTCCGTCCGTAGTCGGTTGATTTGGACGGTACAGGAATGGGATGGCGGCAGAGACGGTTTTCGGTCGCCGGTGACGCGGCGCTGATGCGAATTATGCCTGCCGTCGTTGACGGTGGGTGGGATTAACGTCGCTGTTACGTGCGCGACGAGGACGTCCGTTGGCTATATTGGGTGCATGCACACGCTGCAATGTTTTCTCCGATCGAATCTATCTATTATCTATTATCTATTATTTACTATTTACTTAAAACAAGAGTAAAACAAACCACCACGTTCATCCACACAGATTAAATTATCTTGACCGTAAAGTTGTAGGCATAGTCCAAAGGCTGCCACGGACGTGTGTGTATGAAGGGAAAGTGCATGCGTACCTAGGAAGAACACGTAGGGTCACGTACTATATTAAATGAGGTGCAATTGCTATAACTTCGTGAAAAGAAAAAGTCACGTACTTGGACACAAAGACATTGCCGGAGAGTTTTCTTTATGTCTGACCAGAGAGTTTTTCTTTAGTTCATAGCCAAAGTGCCAAACGGATTCTACATAACTTGGTTGTATACGTAATGAGAAAGAAAGTCCATATTTCCGGCTGCCACAAGGGAAAAAAGTGCATATTTCAACCTGCCAAAAAAAAACAAGGAAATACTTCTCATGGCAAACAACGCGTGTAAACTATTACTAGAAAAATAGAAAAAAGTTACGTACAACAATAATGGTGTACAAATAAATTATTACTAGACACGTTCTGCAGAAAAAAAACTGTTAGACACGTGTAAATGTAGAACCAATTGATTGGATGCACAAGGAAGGAAGCTTTTTTTAAGCCCACACAAAAGGAACGCATGCATATAGCATAGTCTATCACGTATCTATGCAAGGAGGAAACAAAGATGTTTCCAAATCTTCCTCAACTGTTTCTATACCACACGAAGATAGCCGGACAGATCGATAGCGTCCCCTATATGTGACGTTCAATGAAAAATCAATCCCAGCCTTCAAGGATGACAGTGCCGAGCCGTCCCTGCCGCCGACAGCCCCACTCGAACGACGACTGAATCCTCGCCAAGAAGTCCCAGCGCCGCATCATGGACCGCGTGAGGATGACTATTGCCGCCGCCGCCTCGACTGCATCATATTGCTCGGGCACCTCGACCCCTTGCCGCAGGGGAGGCCACACCCTTCCGCTTGAATCTACGGCGATGCCATGCGAGAGACCAAGAGCAGATGTACAAGGAGCACGTGATGAGGGAATTCGCTAAGGAGGAAAAATATCCAAGGCTGCGCCTTCACCCACCCCAGCAGCGACAAAACAGCAAAATCATAAAGCTATGCATTGACATCAACTCCGCTCATCTCATGTAAGGTCTAGGCGCCACTAGCGCGTTCTCTTTTTCTGGTCAGATTTGTCCAGTGATAGGATCTAAAAAGGGCAACCGAAATAATTTTGTTTGTCCATGGATGAGATGGATAGGTATACTCCGATCGTCCTGGTGCAAACACCGGCGATACATGTAGAAAAGTTGTGAAGTGCTATGCTGCTCAGACACTTGCATGCCGCTCTATCCAAGTTCCAGGTCAATACTAAATCAATGAGCCTTGCTTCCTTTTTTTCTTTCTTTTTTCATTAATATGATTGTCAGTAACCAAACAATATTTGCTAACAGAAAAGGTGGTGCTGTGGCCTAGAACCAGAGACTATGAAACTAATTATCATTTAGAATTCGTAAAATCTTACTTTAGATGGTACAAATTAGACCCATGTTCTCATGACGTTTGTTTAGGCAATGTCCTTCTCTCAAACAATTAGGACTCTGTTTTCCTGCCTGTACATGTGCATATGTCATGTTTGATGAAATAAACGGGAATTGACCTTACTATCTTATATGTTTATGACCATATGCTTCATATTACAATTTGGTTAGTTGTGCTGATGATCTTCTATGTCTAGCGAGGTATATTCGCTCATAGGCAGACCTAACTTAGACTACCAAATCATGAATAATGATTTTTTTTCTTCCTTGAATTTGTTTTTCATAAAATTCCAATCTAACCTGTTCATAGCCTCTCTACTAATATGCTTATCTTATCTATTTTATCCTACATGTTCTCAGGCTACAACTAGATCGAGTGTTAATATGTTATGCTTACCCATTAAACACTAACTACACTTTTTCCATTCTCCCTATGGACATGCCTATTATTTGCTGGCAAGAACCACGATGATTGAGCACAAAGAAAAGAGTAGAATAACAACCGGTTAGATACAAGCTATTTCCGTAGTTAGTTTTACTTCAGAAGATGTATATACTTCTGTTATTGCTTCATGTTACAAGTCGTAAGCCAAGTAGCACATATCTGTACTGAGCTATTTATCATACATCCCAAAATTTCGGTTTCTCACATTACAACTAGGTATTAGTTTGTCTATAGATGTTCAGAAAAAAAAACTTGCTCTTCTCTTTTTATTATCTTCTGTTTCATGCTGCTATACTTATTATTCCAAATTTGTAAAGAGGTTTGCATCACACATGAAACCAGTTAAACAATTCCCTACAAGATTTTTTTCTTTCTGAAAATTAGCTCTAATCACATCAAATTTGGCACACCAAATCTCTTCAATTCCACTTAAAACATGTTTAATTTATATAAGACTTCTACTTTAATTTTCTAACTGTCTGAGCTTCAAGATAGAGATGAATTTGGAGACAAAGAATTTGCCAATTTGTGTATGATTTTTTTCATAAAAACCTGATACTTATTGTGTTTGTGATCTCTAATGTGTACTATGGAAAAAGTATTTTTCTCCCATAAATAAATTTTGCTATGAATGTGCAAATGAACCATTCTTAATTTCATGAGCTGAGTTCGACATAATAAACCTATAACATCGCAGTTAATTGGAATTATGTAGATAAAGATGGCAGGTGTACTTGAAATATGGGAATTGTAATAATAAAAAATCCATTGCATTCTTCAAGTTTACAAATAGCTAGATTTGAGAAAATATAAATTTGAAAAAAATATATAAAACAAAAGTACAGTACAATAAAATGAACGATTTAATGAGTAGGACATAAAAAGCGGACTGTTCTTCAGTTGTACTGGAGGGCTAATGAAATGGTAAATATGAAGAAACCAACATATATGTGCAAGTACCAAATTAGATGCAAGGCATGCATGAAGAGGTGAAGAAAATGGAACTAAAAAAATTGCAAGGTATGCATGACATGGGCTAGAAGGACAGCGGATCGTGTACTGAGTTGTATCCTACCAAGGAAACACAATTATGTTTATTCTCCTGAGATAAGTATGCAAGAACATTTAAGTTGTGCTAAATGAAAGGTGGGTGTTCCCAAAACTACTAACTTTTTTAAGGAAGTTTGTACACATCGTGATGGTACAAGATATATGAATCCCCAATGATTTGGCTAGGTGTACGACTATGCTCCACCCATACCAATTTCTCACTCATACTTATATTGCAATAGGAGGCAAAGGGAAAATAGGAAAACACAACATGAGTGTGATGAAATACGACGAACAAGTGTGATAGAGAGAATGTTTCAGCAAAAAGTGTTACGAAAAATATATAAATCATGTAATAAGGCATTTGGTTGTGTTAACTTAAAACTATGGAAGTAAACTAACAATAACATATACACGGTAGAGAGAATGACCCATGATGATGCCACGGAAAAGTTTTAGTAATTTTACATATTATATAGTAATAATTGTGCATCCTATTCAATAACGTCCAACATTATATGATGACACTATCTATCAAGGACATCTCCCCATTCAAATATAAACTATCCATCCTTCTATTTAGTAAGCATAGGACACTTGGGGTACTAGAAGTGCAAGATGAAAAGCTGGAGACGTAATAGAAGTCCATGGCCTTACATGCAAGCCATGACTTTAGCAACCTTTGTAATTTGTAATCAATATTTACCCTAAATGGAATTATTTCTAACAACTGCAATCATGTTACAAGACGTAGACCTCCACTATAATGATAGGTCACAATGAAAACAAATTAGCAAAAAAAAAAGTATAACATCACAATATGAAATCTAGCCGTGCAAATGCCGGGCCACATCGCTAGTTTGTTTTATTTGTTCTTGTTCATAGTAACACACTGCCTCTGCACCAGTCACTATCGTGATGGCTGCTTATTAATTATACTTTCCGCGTGACACATCTGGAATTGGTGTTTGCTCTGGATTTCACATGTGCGACATAGGCTGGCTGTGTACATGCGCGACAAGGTGTGCTGCATGCATGCATGCCCGCGCGCAAGTGTATAAGGTGTACTCCGATCCGAGGGGCGTCAAGGTGAACTACGCTCCGTGGGACAAGGTGTGACAAGGTGTACTGCACGCACGGCGTCAGAAGGTGTTGGCCGTAATCCCGTTGCAAATTCAGTTCGTTTCCTTTTAGTAGTACTATATGTTAGACCCATTCGCCATGCGCGAGGAATTTGCTGCGCTCGTCACCAACCGGACCTGGGAGCTGGTTCCTCGGCCGCCCAACACCAATCTGATCAGTGGCAAATGGGTTTTCAATCACAAGTTTGTTAGAGTTGTGTCGAATATAGTGTATAAGGTAGGTTACAGTTGGACTTGTAGTTGTACTGTGTTTAGGATATGGAGTCGTGTTCAAGTAGGACACTTGTATTCTAGGCCTCTCATATATAGCGGGGGTAGACACACGATGTAACATATGCCAACATAATAGCACAGGAGCGCAGGGGAAGCCGACGGCTTGTGCCGATGTCCAGGACGACCGGGTGCGGTATTGTAGCGGTGTTATGGGGAGGAGCGCCCATAGTCAGGCCCCGGAGATGTAGCCATATCGGTGAACCTCGTTAACAAATTTCGGTGTTGTGCTCGTGTGATTGCTTGGTCCTCGGATGATCGGCGGTGTGCCACGGATTTATTCTAACAAGTGGTATCATGAGCTAGGTTGTCGGGAGGTTGCTGGATTGTCGATTCAGAGGATAGATCGTCGTCGGATTGTGCGAAGATAGTATGCGAAGAAATCAATATTGATGTCAATGGTGATCGATTGGGAATTCTTTTGCGGAAGCCGTCAGGTGGTTTGCCATCAGACTAGATCAAGAAGGAGCAATACGGCGGCTTGAAAAGTGTCTCAGCAGTTAAGGAAATCGGCAGCGGAATCAGTGAGTTGCAGCAGACGTCCGAGAAGTGGAAGGCTCGCGTGCGCAGCGGCAGGGACGTGCAGCGATCGATCGGTTGGATCGATCGGGCGAGCGTTCGGCACGCGCGGCTGGCTCGCTGGCGCCTCGCGGCCCATGGCAGGAGGCCCATCTGAGAGATCCTGAGCTGCACGGAAATTGGGCGAAGCGAAGGGAAGGCCCAGGCAACGGGCAGGTTCTGCTGGTTCGCTGGAGATGCAGATCGAGATACACATAAATCTCCCCTCTCGTTAAGGTTTCTCTCCCCTTGAGCGACGGCGATGCCGACACCGTAGGGATCTTGCCTCCCCGGCTGTTTCGCTCCATGCCGGCGATCGCTGAGGCCCTCGGCTGCGGCGGCGCACGGGGAAGGTGGCGACTTTTCGGGACCTACCGCTCACGGAACCCTAACCTCGAGCAAGCGATGATGGGTTCGATTGCATCTAGATCGAGTACGGCTGCGTTCGATCTGGCTGCAATGATGGAGGAACTTGTCCTGAAAGAAGATGATCTGATTGATGTTGTGGTGGAAGACACCGAGATGCCGAAGGAAGATACGCGCTGGATGGCACTGGCTAGGGTTCACACAGAGAAAACATATAGCCAATATTGGTTCTATAGGAACATGAGAGTGGCCTGGGATCTAGCTCAAGAGGTAAAGATTAGACCACTAGAAGATACTCTGTACTCGATGCAATTCTCTTGTCTGGGAGACTGGGAGAGGGTTATGGGAGATGGCCCTTGGAACTTCAAGGGGAAAGCAGTAGTTCTGTTGGAGTATGCTGGCTTCACAAAGCCGTCGACTATAGAACTTAACAAACTGGATGTTTGGATCCAGATTCATGACCTACCAGATGGCTTCTTTTCCAAGGTCAAAGCTTTGTCTGCCACTGTGGGAGAATTTATATATGCTGAGCCTAGATTTTCGGATTTTGAAGGTAACTTCGCGAGAGTTTCGCATCAGGATTGATGTCACTAAACCTCTGAAGAACGTTGTTTCGCTGGTAATAAAGAAGAAGGACTCGGTGCAGCGAGTCATCTTTAGAGTCAAATATGAAAGATTGCCAGACTGGTGCCCAGTTTGCGGACATCTAGGTCACCAACACAAAGAATGTGGGGACGGGGTTCATGCCCCAAAGGCGCTGGTCTTCAAAGACATCAAGGCCACGTGGTTCAAAGGCCCTGGCAGTGGACCGGGTGAGAGCAGCAACACTGGGAGAGGCCGAGGCAGAGGCCGCGCGGGAAGAGGAAGAGGACGTTCTTCCAACAGTGCTGACTCATTTGACGACCAGTAACATGAGGAACGGGAACATCGAGATGGAGATGTAGCAATGGTGGATGCTGATCGTAATAGGAAGAGAGGGGCTAATGATCCGAAGCACGCACTCCCAACCTCTTCAGTACAACAGACCAAGCAACTGTTTTTGCCATCACCGACGGTGCCTCTTAGCCCCCCTCCCAAGCAGGATCCGAAGAGATCGAAATTAATCTTGTCTACTAATGAGTCGGCTCCGGAGAAGAGTACATCTTTTACCAATAACCCTGATGTGCATTTGGAGGGCTCCAAACGGGGCTGCGCCTAGCGCAATGAGTCTTCTCTATTGGAACTGTCGCGGAATTGGCAAAGCCACGACATTCAGAGAGCTTCGCGATCTAGCGAGGCAGTTTGTCCCCTCTATTGTTTGCATTCTTGAAACGCAGATAGAGGGCAAGAGGGTTGAGAATTTGGCTGATAGTATAGGCTACAATAAATGCTTTGCAGTTAGTAGTTCCGGTAGAAGTGGTGGTCTTGGAATTGTTTGGAATGATGAATAAAAGTGGAAGTTATCGGTTACTCAAAGTATCACATTGATGTTCTTGTTGATGATTTAGTTGATTTGCAGGTAAGAATTACCTTTATCTGCGGCGAAGCTCAGGTACCAGAGAGATATAAAACCTGGGATACCCTACCAGGCATTGCTGAGACGCAGAATAGACCATGGGAGGTTATGGGAGATTTTAATGAGGTTCTTCACATTCATGAACATGATAGTGTGGGACAAAGAAGCCAAGCCCAAATAGATGTGTTCAGGGAAGCAATTGATACATGTGGTCTTTCAGATATTGGATACTCTGGCTGCAGTTGGACATTTGAAGAAAAGGTCATAGGGGGCAGCTATACGCGGGTTAGGTTGGACAGGTGCCAGGTGAATCCTGAATGGGCACTGGCCCTCACATCATCTGAGCTGTGGCATAAGAGCATGGCTAGTTCAGATCATCTCCCCATCCTACTACAGCTACATGAGATGCATGCATGCAGAACGGGCCCTAGGCCCTTTAAATATGAAACAATCTGGGAAAGGGTCGAAACACTGTCCGACACTGTTCGTGCTAGCTGGTGTCTGCAGGAGGGGGAAACAGATGATGCCCTACGTGCAAAATTAGGGGGTTTGGCGGGAGACTTGTCGGCGTGGGACCGCAATCATTTTGGATCAGTGCGTATGGAGATTCGCCAATTGACAAACCAGCTTGAGATCACGCGCTCTGCGCCAGGGCGGTCGGGGCCGACAAACGCTGAAACCAAGGTGGCAGACAGATTGGTCGAACTGTTCCACAGAGAGGAGCTGCTATGGCGCCAGCAGGCCCGACTGGATTGGCTAGTCCATGGTGATAAAAACACCTATTTTTTCACTTGAGAGCGAGTAGACGCCGCCAGAAGAACCAGATAAAATCGCTACAGCGAGCGGATGGGCAGCTGACCGAGGACAAGGAGGAGATGGAGGAGCTTACCACAGAATTTTACAAAAAATTATATCTGTCCGAGGGGTCCAGGGCATGGACATGGTACTAGATGCAGTTCCTGCTAAAGTAATGCCAGCGATGAACGACCTTTTGAATGCTCCTTACACGTATGATGAAGTAAAACTGGCGTTGTTTCAAATGTTCCCAACCAAAGCTTCCGGCACAGATAGATTCCCTACCCACTTCTTTCAGCGTCATTGGGATGTTTGTGGTGCGGATGTAATAAAAGTGGTACTCAAAATTGTGGATGGGACGGAGTTAGCAACATGCATTAACAACACCATTCTAGTTCTCATCCCCAAGGTAAAAAACTCCACGCTCCTTGCTCAGTTTCGGCCCATAAGTTTATGTAACGTGCTCTATAAGATTGCGTCCAAGGTAATTCCCAATAGGCTCAAACAAATACTACAAGATATAATATCAGTAGAGCAGTCAGCATTTGTTCCCGGGAGATTGATCCCAGATAATATAATAATGGCATATGAGTGTTTGCATTTTATGAAGAGGAACAAGGCAAAGAAAAAACATTCATGCGCTCTGAAATTAGATATGATGTAGGCGTATGACTGGGTTGAATGGGCTTATCTCCAAGCCATCATGCTCAAATTTGGGTTCAACAGATGGTGGGTGGATATTGTAATGGGCATGGTTACATCTGTAAAATTCTCAGTCATGTTCAATGGAAAGAAACTTGAGGAGTTCAATCCATCACATGGAATCCGACAAGGTGAACCAATATCACCATACTTGTTCTTGTTAGCAGCAGAGGGCCTGTCGTGCCTTTTAAAATCACAAAATGAGTCATCAAACTTGGGTGGGATTCAGGTGGCACCTCAGGCACCACCAGTCAACCACCTTTTATTCGCAGATGACAGCCTGTTGTTCTTCAAGGTAAATAGTGCGGGTGCAACAGAGCTTAACCAGTTGTTGGAGGTTTATAGTCAAGCTTCAGGCCAGCGAATCAACTATAACAAATCCTCAATATTTTTTAGCAAAGGTGTGCCGGAGGTTACACGCAATGAAATAAAAGGTATGCTTAATGTTCCCAATGAAACTTTGAATGATAAGTATTTGGGTATGCCATCTAATATAGGGAGCTCAAAAAATGGGGCCTTCAAGTTTTTAAAGGACAGATTGTGGAGCAAAATTCAGGGATGGATTGAGAGAACATTGTCAGCAGCAGGGAAGGAGGTACTAGTCAAATTAGTTGCCCAGGCAGTGCCACTATTTTCCATGTCTTGTTTCAAACTTCCGAGGGGATTATGTGAACACCTCAATATGCTGATAAGGAAATTTTGGTGGGGGAGCACAAATGGTCAATGCAAACCTCACTGGGTCTCACGGGAAGCAATTACACAGCCAAAGTGTATGGGAGGCTTGGGATTCAAAGATTTTGAGCTATTTAACCTGGCCATGTTAGCCAAGCAGGCATGGAGAATGTTGCAAGATACCGAGTCTCTGGGCGCGAGAATTCTGAAGACCGTCTATTTCCCACATACTACCATTCTGGAGGCATCAATTGGGAACCATCCGAGTCAGATATGGAGGGCCATAGTGGAGGGTGGGGATATTCTGAAACTTGGACTGATCAAACGAATTGGAGATGGGGAGAGCACTAGCATCTGGAATGACAATTGGCTTCCCAGGTCAGAGATGATGAGGCCGTACGGCTGCCGAATAAGTAACCCACCCAATACAGTATCTGAACTAATCGATGCTACTAATGCTTCATGGAAGAGACCCGTGGTGGAAGCTACATTCTTGTCGTTCGATGCAAAGATCATCATGGGCATCCCGCTATGTACGACCCATATGCAGGACTTTTGGAGATGGATGTATGAGAGAACGGGACAATTCACAGTCCGGTCGGCTTATAACATGTTGGTGTCTACGAAGCTACGGCTTGAGGCTTGGTTAGAGGGCTCGGTAGCATCATCCAGCAATCACGTCGATGAGGCTTCATGAAAGTATCTCTGGAAAACTGAAGTCCCTGCAAAAGTACGCATGTTTCTATGGCGCTTATCAAAATAGTCACTACCGACGGAGGACGTGAGTGCTCATCGTCATATGTCAATGACTAGCTCTTGCGGCTTCTGTGGAGCTCCTGACTCATGGCGTCATTCCCTTCTGGAGCGCACGGTCTCCAGATGCATATGGGCGTTGGTAGATGAGGACTTGGGGTGCAGTCTGGTTGCATCATCAGAGACGAGGGTGAAGAGCTGGCTCTTTGGACTAATGGATTCGCTGACGCACGAGAAGTTCGCTCTACTCGCGGTCACATTGTGGGCAATCTGGACCGCGAGGAGAAAAGCTATCCATGAATCCATATTCCAAACACCTTGGGCGACGAAGGAATTTATAACTCGCTTCATGGCTGATTTGGGCGCTGTTTTACTACCTGCAAAGATCAACCCAGTGCCTCTGACTCTTGTCACAACTTCTGCACCGAGGCCGAAGGCACCACCTGCCAGCTATGCCAAGATTCACGTCAACGCGGTAGTAAGATTTGAGAGAGGAGGGATAGCGGCAGCCATATGCAAAGATAGCCAAGGTGTCTACCTGGGGAGCTCATCACTTGTCATTGCGGGGGTTTGCGACCCAGCGACACTCAAGGCTATAGCATGTCGTCAGGCTATCGCTCTAGTAGAAGACCTGAATGTGCAACGATTTGTTGTGGCCTCGGACTGTAAACAAGTCGCCGACGACAATTCCAGGGGCAGCCAGGCCCGTATGGAGCTATAATCAGAGAAATCAAGTTGAGATCATCACTATTTTTGTGTAATTTTACCTTTGAGATTCGAGCTCAAAATGTTGAAGCTCACAAGTTAGCTAAGTTTTCTATATCGTTACCACCAGGGCATCATGTGTGGCTTGGCCAGCCTCATTACCAGTGTTGTATCCCACACACTGTGGAATTTGATTAATAAAGTTGGCTTTTCCCCTAAAAAAAGATGCAGATTGAGATGTGTGAGCTAACATGAGAGATTTTGTTTGAGAAAAAAAAGGGTGACGACCGAGTCCCTGGAGGAGACGCGTTCTCTTGGAGGACGAGACACGGATGTGCAAACATCAATGTGAACTACTGCATCATAAAGGAAAAGGATTGAGCAAGGCAAAGCTAGCATCGGAGTTGAGCCACGGGAGCCACTCTACGTGAACACCAGAAGCAATCTTGTTGGATTTGCAACTAGTATACTCGGTGTACTTGGGGATCATGAAAAGAGTGCTCCATATTTTTTCACAGGTCAGTTATACAAAGAACCATGGAGCCAACTGTTGGGATCTATGGTAGGGTGCGTCGACTGCAAATTAAAAATTCCTACACGCAGAACAACCAAGAACATGCTACGGGAGATGGATCACAGATTGTTACCACTAGACGTGCAGTGCCGTGCAGCGGAAGAAGAGTTGGGGCAGCGCGTCCGCATGGATCGTCTCCTCCTCGTCCGATCTCCCTCGAACAGCCGGTCGTCCGATCCCACGTACAAGTTCGCCGGAGCAGCGCAAGTGCACCGCCTCTAACGGTATCCGCGCGTGCAGGAGGAACACCGTGCGGCGAACTGCTAGGTCCGATCACACAGTCCGTGGCGAGTGGAGGTGGCTATTTGCAACACATGCAAACCCTAGTGACAGCACCGAAGCGATCAACCGCATGAGTGTGCCGCACCTCCACTTTATATAGGCGTCCGTCGCGGGCTCAACACTTGGGCCTCGCACGGACCCTAAAGCCCACAAGTCTACTCAGCCACAATCCGAATACAGTTCGGATCACATCCGACCAGTGTCCTCGGATTCGTCCTCGTAGGTTCCTTCCCTTAAGCGCGCGACCCCTTAGGTTAAAGTCGGCTTGGTCGCAATTCGGATCACCTCCGAACTGCACGGTTGGTAGCGGCCTCTAGCAAGGCATGCCGAACACCAAGCAGATCATGAAGCTGGTTAGGCGAACATGTACATCATACTTCCGTTCCCTTTGCCACACGATATATGTTGTCGGGCTCAAGGCGAGACTGTCATCCTTGTGCTAGCCCGACCTCTTTTTCTCATTCCAGTGATACCGACCACTATCCGGATTATCATATAATCCTTGTCGCATGGCCATGCTTATCCTGGTCGGATCACACGAGGGGCCCAGAGTATATCTCTCCTGATCGGAGGGGCAAATCCCATCTTGCTCGACCACGTCTCGCAGCATGGGATTGGACAAACCCGAAACCTACCTTTGTAACTACCCAGTCACGGAGTGGCGTTTGGTCGGCCCAAAGCAAGTCTGTCACCATCTCGAGTACATGCTTCAGCTCAGGCCTTAGGACATAGAACGTATGTTGTACTAGAGACTCATAGATGACATATCGCTGCGTCTCATAGTTGGGTCTGTCCGACTCGGACCTTATCTCGACTCGGATCCGACTACGTCGAATCCGACCAGACCTTTCCAAGTCCATATTATCCGGTTAGCATCCAATGCTTCATGGCTAGTGAGACCAAGCCATCGACCGTGTCATATGCTAGTCTAGTCGGCTGTGCGTCCACACAACCCTTTCGACTAGGGACCTTTTAGGACAGTCATCTTACAATGCATAGTCCCACAAACAAGTCACGTACTTGCTGATACACATCATTGATAATGTCCAAGGACTATCTTTATTGATAAACACATAGGAAATATTATCATACATGGTTGCCTCTAGGGCATATCTCCAACACCAACGGGTACTAGGTTTGAGGTGGAGAATTTCAACGGAACTGAAAACCTTAGGTTATAACAGATAAGGGTGAAAATTGTTGGCACAACAGGCATGCTTGAAAGCGTTGCGGGATGTCAATCCACGTGGACGATGGGACTGTGGGGAGATGTAGATGGTTGCAGTCAGATAATTTCGGCTGGGTCGGACTGGAGAGTCTGACAGATCGGCACAAGTCTGTTGGTACAAAAGACGGTGGTGGGCTCGACGACGAAGACATAGGAACGTGATGCTAATGGTGACCGACTTCTAGGGCATGGAAACACGCACGTGGCGCAGGCCCGAAGGCTTGTGCGGCTTCGACAAGACTATGGCATGGGGTTGATTCAAGACGGTGCACATGAGAGCTTGAGGTCGACGAGGCGTGAGGGTGGACTGATCGATTATCTACCATGGAGTCATGTTGAAGGTGGAGCTGATTGAGGGGCTACGACGTAAGTTGACAGAGAGTCGAAGCCTATTCAGCGGGAAAAGTGAGGGATACTTAATTCGGACTGGAGCCCAGTGGTCTGATGGAAGCGTGAAACTCGTCATCGGTCAGTGATGATCGGTGGTACGTACTCTGTAGTGGGGGTTGAGTGGTGTGGGTTGACGACCCTTGAGACTCGACCGGGACAGCGGAGGTTCGACGCGGTAATAGCGGTGAGGCGTGCGGTTAGCACGGGGCATGGAGACGGGCCAGGGCTCTGGCGGTCATACATGTGGTGAGACAACTGCGAATTTGACTCGGGATGATTACAAGCAATGGTGAAATTCCTTCAAGTTTTAGACAAACGGTTAAGAAAGGAGCGGTGATGTTGAGTTCAGGTAACTCTTATGTGTGACACCCAATATGTGAGTTGTTCACTTTCACGCAGGTCAGTGATCAGTGTCTGATGGCGTTGGACAGATACTCTGGAAGTTGGGAGCGCAAACTAGAGTAATGTGGAACTTGATTTTGCTCGAGTGTTGACTGCGCTCAAGAAAAGAAGGGACTACAAGTTGCAGGTGGAGTCATATGGAGTCTTTGGAGTAGCAGCAGTACTCATGGGATAAGCTCAAGTCCAATGTACATAGAAATTTGACGCATTAACGAATTCAAGGTGATGAAGAATATTCGCCAAGGTGGAGTTTGTTAGAGTTGTGTCGAATATAGTGTACAAGGTAGGTTACAGTTGGACTTGTAGTTGTATTGTGTTTAGATAGGATATGAAGTCGTGTCCAAGTAGGACAGTTGTATCCTAGGACTCTCATATATAGCGGGGGTAGACACACGATGTAACCTATGCCAACATAATAGCACGGGAACACAGAGGAAGCCAGCGGCTTGTGCTGGTGTCCAGGTCGACCGGGTGCGATATTGTAGCGGTGTCATGGGGAGGAGCGCCCATAGTCAGGCCCCGGGATGTAGCCATATCGGTGAATCTCATTAACAAATCTCGGTGTTGTGCTCGTGTGATTGCTTGGTCCTCGGATGATCAACAGTGTGCCTCGGATTTATTCTAACAAAGTTTCGCGCTGATGGCTCTCTCTAGCGTTACAAAGCGCGGTGGGTGGTCCGGAGCTTCAATCAGTGCGCCGGTGTGGACTACGATGAAACCTTCTCGCCGGTGGTCAATCCTGCGATGATCCACACTGTCCTCACCATTGCTGCACCGTGCGGCTGGTCGGTACATCAACTGGACGTCAAGAACGCATTTCTGCATGGCACGCTTGCGGAGGAGGTGTACTGCCTCCAACCAGCCGGCTTCGTCGACGAGCATTAGCCTCAACATGTCTGCCGCCTCAACATGTCATTGTACGTGCTTAAGCAGGCCCGCATGCCTGGTTTCAGACGTTCGCCACCTTCCTCAAGACGATCGGCTTCGCTGCGACGCGCTCTGACTCCTCATTATTCACCTACACGCGCGGCGCGGACGCAGCGTTCCTCCTCCTCTATGTCGATGATATCGTGCTCACTGCCTCGACCCGGGCTCTTCTCCAACGGATCTTCCTCGGGCTCACCAGCGAGTTCGCCATGAAGGACCTCGGCGCCTTGCGGTTCTTCCTCGGCATCCAGGTGACACGCACCGCGTCCGGCTTCTTCCTCTATCAGCAACAGTACTATCAGCAACAGTACGCCGAGGACGTCCTCGAGTGCGCTGGCATGGACACGTGCAAGCCGTCGCCTACGCCGATCGACACGAAGGGTAAGCTTCCCCAAGCTAAAGGGCCCCGCACGGCAGATCCGTCGGGCTATCGCAGCATCGCCGGCGCCCTCTAGTACGTCACCATCACTAGGCCTGAGCTGGAGTACGACGTCCAGCTGATTTGCTTGTACATGCACGATCCGCACGAGTGTCATCAGGCCCTCATCAAGCGTGTGCTGCGCTACGTTTGGGGGACGCCCATGCTCGGGCTGCATCAGCGTGCTTCATCGACACTGGATCTCCACGGCTACACTGATGTTGACTAGGCCGGCTGCCCGGACACCCGTCGCTCGACGTTTGGGTTATGCGTCTATCTCGGCAACGCGCTCGTCTCCTGGTCCTCCAAGCGCCAGGCCACCGTGTCTCGCTCGAGCGCTGAAGCTGAGTATCGCGGCGTCACCAACGTTGTTGCAGAGTGTGTCTGGCTCTGACAGCTCCTCGGCGAGCTCCTCCTTCCCATCTGCTCGGTGACCGTGGTCTACTGCGACAATGTGTCCGCCTGCTACCTCTCCGCCAACCCTGTGCACCACCGTCGCACCAAGCATGTCGAGCTCGACATCCATTTCGTGCGGGAACGAGTGGCCCTCGGCGAGTTTCGCGTCCTTCACATCCCCACCATGCAGCAGCTCGCCGATGTCATGACGAAAGGCTTGCCCATGGACATTTTTCTTCAGTTCAGCGCAAGTCTTTGCGTCGCGCCAGCCGACGCCAAGACTGCGGGTGGGTGTTAGAGTATACGTAGCTTAGTGTATGTATACCGCGTATTGAGGACAACCTGCGGTCAGTGCATGCGTTTGAGTAGTGGGCATGTCGCCCACGATCAGTCAGGTAGTGGTACACGATGATCTCTGTAAACTATATATAGTTCCAGCCGGCAGAGCTACTAGATGTGTGTTGAATCCTATAGCAACTCCCTCTTCTTCACTATATGCTTATAGCAAAATAAACGGCCCGCTGACGTGTGCGTGTACATGACTTGGTCGACCTACGTTCTGTTGGTTGCTTAGCTAGTTATAGGCGTGGCATTGATCCGGCCATGGGACGGCATCAGAAGGTGATCGCGGCGCGCCCATGCACCTTGCCCACATCGAGCATTGTGGGATGGCACGACTGTATAAGCTTGGCATAGGCAGGTTTTACTTAATAGTAGGAAAAATAAATAGATATGAAGAAGAGAAAGCAGCAAGTTGAGTGCTGCGAAGCACTTGTCTCCTAGCTCAAATCTCTGTGTTGCGATTGTCTTTCTCTTTCGGCAACCACATGTGGCATCAGAGCCATGGCTTTCGACCGGGATAACGCTGGTGCAGCAGCACGGGCCCCTGGCTCACACACTCCACCGGGGACACGGACTATGAGCCATGGGTGGAGCAAGACGAGGCAAGGCAAGGAGATGAAAGTGTTGAAAATATGAGCAAATTACTACGAGAATTAATCCGAATTAACAGAAGATAAATCATGACTACAGTAGCAAAGATTGAACTAATCATGCGAACTAGCATAGTAGATGAACAGATTACATCTAGAGCACATACTAGAAACATGAATTCTACCACGATCTCGAACAGGAAAGATAGAATCACATACGATGCAGCGGGAGCAGCACCGCCGGCGTTGACGTTGTCGCCCATGTCGTCAAGGATGAGGTTGCTGAGGTCGGGGAAGAAGTCGTCGTTTGCGAAGTCGTCGCTGCCAGCAGTCGCGCGAGTGCGCTCCCCAAAAACCTGATCGCCCCTCTCCCGTACAGGATCACGAGAGGCGGGGTTCCGGAGGCCTGCTGTCCCTTCTCCCGGTGCACGCCGAAAGGAGAGATGGAGAAGACTTGATTGGCGGCGCAATGGTCTGGAACGGCAGTGAGAAACCATACAAGAAAACGGCGGCGGCTAGGGTAGACGTTTGCCTCACTATATAGTGCGGGCCGGGTAGGTCGTGGGAGTAAACCCCACGTCTGAGTCGTCACGGTCCAAAAGAACCAGAAACGGTTCAGTAATTAACGCGTCCATTAATTATTAATTAATGACTCATTAATTTTTCCCGAGCAGCAAAAATATAGACAACGTGCATAGCTCAATCCTCAGCTCGGCTCAATCCCGCAACCCGCGGCGCGGCGCGTCGTGACGACGCGTGGCGTGGCGAGGAGGAGGAGCGCGCGTGTAGGTCTCCTTTTCTCATGCTCATACAAGTGGTAGGAGAGCTCACCTTATAAAAAGGTGCAACTCTCTCAACTTATGAGGTGGGACTAAACTTTAGCCTCACTCACTCCACTCACATGTGTGCATGAATGGGCCAAGAGAATTTCAGAATTTTAGTTGGGCTTTGGGCCAAAAGCCCACTAGCAAATTCCAACAATCCCCCACAAAGTCTCATTGGCACATTTCACCATTTGGTTCCAAAATATTGTTTATATACCGGTGCTTAATGGAGACTGTGAAGTTGCAACTTCCACTTAGAGATTTATGCTACACTAGATCACAACTTGAATAGTGGACTATGCGTTGAATTACAAGTTTTCTACGAGACTAGTTTCACACAAATTCTTGACCGGTACTAGGCTGTCGCAAGGCTTCCCGGCGGGTGGAGCATATACGTCGTACTCCAGGGCCTTTCATGAATTTATTAGAGAGCACCCACTTCTCACAGACTGCGACGTTAACAGTCAAATTCATATAGGTGTGTTCCTCAGGAGATGCTCTGCAGGACAACATCTCTGCTTACTCAAATAAGCCACTTGGAACACATTAAGATAGATATCAACCTGCCATGCAGATCAAGAGAGTATTGCATCTTCACGGAGTGGGATAATTAAAATAAGGATACTCTCCTCTCAGCTGACCAACAGCTTATCTCCCACTTCTACTTCACGGGATCTCCGATCACATAGAGTGGGTTACCACTATGGACAACTCATGCGGTGGGTCTCAAACCCATCTCCATCGATGCATTATCTATCACATTACGTGATAGACCCTTTGTGAAGGGATCTACCAAGTTTTTCGACGTTTGGATATAATCCAACGTAATAACTCCGGACTTTCTCAGTTTCCTGATAGATTTTAATCTCCTCTTCACATGCCTTGAGGACTTCATATTGTCCTTAGGACTGTTTATCTTGACGATCACAGTTTGATTATCACAATTCATCAGGGTAGGGGGTATTGGTTTTTCAACCATAGGTAAGTCCATCAATAGCTCACGAAGCCACTCTGCTTCAACAGTGGCAGTGTCTAATGCTGTGAGTTCTGCTTTCATAGTTGACCTCGTTAAGATGGTCTGCTTGCAAGACTTGCAGGAAACAACGCCACCACCAAGTGTAAAAACATAACCACTTGTGGCCTTAATCTCATCAGCATCATATGTCAAGTTTGAGTCACTATAACCCTCCAGTACCCTTGGATATCCGGTGTAGTGAATCCCATAGCTCGCAGTGCCCTTCAAGTAGCGCATAACTCTCTCAAGCGCACGCCAATGATCATCTCCCGGTTTTGACACAAACCGACTCAGCTTGTTCACAGCAAAAGAGATGTCAGGCCTCGTGGCACTCGCCAAATACATAAGTGAGCCAATAATCTGAGAATACCTCAGTTGATCTCTAGCAATCCGTCGATTCTTTCGAAGCAACACACTAGCATCATATGGAGTTGGAGAAGGCGTGCAGTCGCTATACCCAAAACGACTCAAGGCCTTTTCCACATAGTGAGACTGAACCAGTGCGATCCCACCATTCTCATCTCTCAACAGCTTGATGTTTAAGATAACATCAGCTACTCCTAGATCCTTCATCTCAAAACAACGAGATAAGAAATCCTTAACCTCCTTGATTAAATCAAGTTTGGTTCCAAAGATCAATATGTCGTCGACATACAGACAAAAATAACTCCTTCGCCCCCACTATGGCAATAGTACACACACTTGTCACCATCATTTACTACAAAGCCGGCAGCAGTTAATGTTCTTTCGAACTTCTCATGCCACTCCTTAGGAGCTTGTTTAAGGCCATATAAAGACTTTAACAACTTGCACATCTTTCCTTCCTGACCAGGTACTACAAAACCATCTGGCTAGTCCATGTAAATTTCCTCCTTCAACTCTCCATTGAGGAAAGCCGTCTTAACGTCCATTTGATGAACGAGAAGACCATGTGAGGCAGCCAGTGATAATAGCACCCGAATTGTGGTCAGTCTAGCCACGGGTGAGTAAGTATCAAAGAAGTCTTCACCTTCTTTCTGGGTATAACCCTTAGCCACAAGCCGTGCCTTGTACTTTTCAATCGTACCATCAGGTCTAAGCTTCTTCTTGAACACCCACTTACATCCTACAGGTTTGCACCCATAAGGACGGTCAGTGATCTCCCAGGTCCCGTTAGCCAAGATGGAATCCATCTCGCTACGAATAGCTTCCTTCCAGTAGTCAGCATCAGGAGATGCATAGGCTTCTGAAATAGTCCTGTGCGTGTCATCCACAAGGTACACAATGAAATCATCACCAAAGGACTTTGCAGTCCTCTGTCTCTTACTCCTTACAGGAGTTTCATTGTCACCCTCAATAGGATTCTCAACGCGTTCCATCGCAATGGTGGGTTCAGGAATTACAGTGAATTCCTCACTAGATGGAATAGGTATCTCCTGATTTGATGAACTTGACATATCCTTCATAGGAAATATGTTCTCAAAGAAAGTTGCATCATTAGACTCCATAATCGTACCAACATGCATGTCGGATACCTCAGATTTTATTATCAAAAATCTATAGCCAATGCTATGAAAAGCATAACCCAGAAGAACACAATCCACGATTTTTGGTCCAAGCTTGCGCTTCTTGGGAATTGGTATATTGACTTTCGCCAAACAACCCCAAGAACGTAGGTAAGAGAGTTTCAACCTTTTCCTTTCCCATTCCTCAAATGGAGTCATGGTCTTATGCTTTGTGGGAGCTCGGTTTAGGACATGACACACGGTCATTAGCGCCTCCCCCCACCATTCCTTCGAAAGACCCGATGTGTCTAACATGGCGTTAACCAAATCAGTTAGAGTTCGGTTCTTTCTTTCGGCCACCCCATTAGACTGAGGTGAGTAGGGAGGCGTCCTCCCATGGATTATACCATGTTCCGCACAAAACGGATTAAATTCATTGGAAAAATACTCTCCACCATGATCGGACATGAGCCGTTTAATTTTTTGATCAAGTTGGTTCTCTGCCTCAGCTTTATAGTTTTTGAAGAAAGTTAAAGCCTCATCTTTTGATTTCAGAAGATACACATAACCATATCTAGTGGAGTCATCAATCAACGTCATGAAGTATCTCTTTCCACCTTTTGTCAACATGCCATTCATCTCACAGAGATCAGAATGTATAAGCTCTAGTGGCGCCAAGTTTCTTGCCTCTGCAGTTTTATGGGACTTGCGAGGTTGTTTAGCTTGCACACATACTTGGCACTTAGAGCCTTTGACAGTAGAGATTTTCGAAATTAAATTCATATTGGCTAGCCGCGTCATGCAACCAAAGTTAATATGACAAAGTCGTGCATGCCAAATATCTGACTCATTATTGTGGCAAACATTATTAATAACTTCAGTGCAAATATCTGACGAAGATAGGCGGAACAAGCCTTTGCACTCATAGCCTTTTCCAACAAATTGTTCACATTTGGAAATTACAACTTTATTGGACTCAAAAACCAACTTAAAACCATCTCGACATAAACGGGAACCGCTAACGAGATTTTTATTGATGGACGGCACATGATGAACGTTCTTCAGACGCACGGTCTTCCCCGAAGTAAACTTTAGATGATCGTACCAACACCTCGAATGATGGCATGTGACCAGTTCCCCATCAGCACGGGAGAAGTCCCTGTGGCCTGGTAAGAAGAAAACATGGAGGCGTCAGCACAAACATGTACATTGGCACCGGTGTCATTTAACCAATCAGGGGATTGAAATACTGAAAGGATGGTAGGAAAAATACCGTACCCTGATTTCTTCATATCAGTATCACCGATGACAACATTAGCGGACTTGCCGCCCTTCTCATGTTTGCGCTCCTCAAAGCGGTTAGGACACTTCGGAGCCCAGTGATTAGGATCACCGCAGACATGGCAAAGTCCTGTCCCCTTCTTATGAGAATTCTTCTTGAAGTTGGTAGAATGTGATGGCTTGTTCTTTGTATCAAACTTGCCTTCCCCTGAGTTTTGTTCTTTTTGTTTTTGAACTTATTGGGCTGGAAGTTCTTCTTCTGTACCATGTGGGCACTAGAAGCTCCCTCGGCAACTCGAGCACGTGTGTCCTTTGCTCTCGCCTTCTCTTCAACATCAAGAGTACCAATGAGATCCACAACGGAAAACTCCTGTCTCTTGTGTTTCAGGGAAGTAGCAAAATTGTTCCACGAAGGTGGAAGCTTGGCAATAATGCCTCCGACAACAAATTTGTCCGGCAACACACACTTGAAGTGCTCAAGTTCTTCTGCGAGCGACTGTATCTCATGAGCCTGCTGTACAAGACGTACAACTCGCTACCGGCGTCCGAGGCACCAAACTTGGCCTCGAGCGCAGCCCACATGTCCGTGCCATTGTCAAATGACATATACGAATCCACAATGGAATCATCAAGAACACCCACAAGAGCGCCTTTAAAGAGAGTATCGATCTTCTCAAAAGCTTCCAGCTGTGCTGGATTAAGATCGCCCTCAGGCTTGCCCTTAGTGGCATCATAGCAGCCCATGGTCCAACAGAAGGTAGTGCAACACACGATGAAGGAGCACATTAGCTCCACCTCGTACCTCATGCTCACCTGGACCAACTACATGGAGTGGGCAATCCTAATTCACATGAAGATGGAGGCTCAAGGGATCTATGATCCGAGCCTGCGGAGAGGAATGCGTTGGCAGCAACCTTGCATGAAGTCCCGCCGGAGATTTTTAGCATCATTGCTACCAAGGACAATGTCGAGGAGACGAGGATGTTTGAAACACCATGCGCACGATGGTCGCCAACGTCAAGCGTGCTTGGCAGGCCAAGGCACATATATTGTGCCAGGACTACGAGACTGGCATTCAAGGTTGGTGAGTCTATTAAGGATTTCGCTCTGTGACTTTCCGGGATCGTCACTAATCAGTATGTGCTCGAAGACGAGGTTCATGACGAGTGTGTGGTGAAAAGTAACTGGGCGCCGTACCGGTGGGGTATGCTCAAGTGGCCATCTCCATCGTAACGCTCATCGACCTGAGCGTGTTCTCGATTGTGGAGCTCAGAGGAAGGTTGCTCGCCTTCGAGGAACACTTCACCGCGAGAAGCGACGGGCCGGCACCACATTGTGGCTCCTCAAGGACACTACGGAAGCGAGAGGGCTCGTCCAGCGGCGGCGGCAAACCAGGCTGGAAGGGCAAGGCTAACACCCATTGTCGATTGGCCAAAGTCCGCGGCAAAACTGGCAACGGACGTGACAGCTGCGGCAAGCTACAACTGGGGCATCGAGGGCCACTGGGCCCTGGAGTGCCGTAAGCCATTGTATGGCCAGGCCAACCTCGTGCAAGGTT
>NC_041385.1:812914217-812941908 GCF_002162155.2 Triticum dicoccoides
TCCCCTTAGACAACGCTTCTTTGCTTGCCAAGCAGCAGCGCTGTGCATGTAAATGGAACGAGTCATGCTTGGCCTGGAGGTAGGGAAAGCAAGCCATGTGGTTGAGAAAGTACCAGAAGAGATAAGAGGATCAACCAAAACAATGTAAGAAAACGGTGGTGGGGAGAGACGAGAGGGGGGTGAGGGGGCCGCGGGACGCGTGTCACGCCCACGAGGCGGCTAGCGGGCTTGGTGTTATCAACCGGTTGATTTAAATCATTTCCCAATTCCCAAATAATATCAACAGTTACCATATTCTGCATCGAAGTCTCTCAACGGAAACAGGTTTCCTCTTCTGCTCACTTGGATGTTGTCGTTGCTAATCAATCTCCACTATATCCAGTTCCGGAGCCGGGTTCACCAAAATGGGTGTACAGAGATCAAGATTTGGCACCTACCAGCAATCATGATCTTAATACCCTGTTTGGCTTACCCTTTTCAAAGCTAAATACTTCCCTTCCTCGAGCCCTATGTTTGCGCCCTCTTCTAGTGGTTCTCAATTTTGGCGTCAACTTGTTAATATTAGACTGATCTTCCGGTCTCTTGTGAAGTTCGTAGTTCGAGACGGTAAGTCTACTCGTTTTTGGTTAGATTGGTGGGTAGGGGACACCTGGCTGGCGGTGGCCTATCCGACTCTGTTTTCTTTTTGTGCTGATCCCGAGATCTCTATCTTTGAGCTCTCGGCTCAGGGTTGGGTTTTAGATTTTCGGCGTTCTCTTTCCCCTGTGGAGTTGGAAGACTGGCAGCGCCTTACTCCCTGCTTCCCCTTGCTCTCGGAGGAAGAGGACTCCGTTGTTTGGCCCCATTTCTCCTCGGGGCGTTTTTCTGTTAAATCGGCGTATTCTAAACTTGTCTCTGGCCGTCGCACTGATAAGTTTAAGTACATTTGGTCTGCCCGCATTCCTCCCAAAATTAAAATCTTCCTTTGGCAAGCTCTTCGTCGTAAACTCCCTGCGGTTGATCAGATTAAGAAGAGGAACGGGCCGGGCTCTGACAGGTGCCAGCTTTGTGGTGCTATTGAGGATACCGAGCATATCTTTTTTCACTGCTCTCTGGCTAAATTCATTTGGAGTTGCATTAGACTTTGGCTTCCTGTTAATTGGAACCCCTCTTCTTTTGAGGATCTACGTCGTTGTATTAATTCGCTAGCAGGCCGGTCTAAGCGGGTCTTCATGGTGGGCTGGGTTGCGATTTATTGGTCGCTATGGACTACTAGAAACAAGGTCAATGTCTTTTTGCAGCAGTGGAGATCATTGACTAAGGAAGGGGACCTAGAGGCTTTCGACGATATGCTATCTAAAATGAAATCTACGGCTTCTTCACTGCTGCGGCGCTCCAGGAAGTCGGATCCCAAAGTGGTTTGGCTGCTCGTTGTGCTGGCTTGCGCGCCATGTTAGGCTGGATGCCTTGTACCCGTACTTCTTAGGCTTATTCTGGTAAACGTATGTGATGTTATGTGTTGGTGTTTGACTCTGCCTGGTGGCTTTATTTGTAAAGTCGGACGCTCGCCTTTTCTCTAAAAAAAGATCTTAATACCTAAAGAAGGGATACAAATACACAGGAAATTGGAACTCAAAATTTATGTAGCTTGAGTACATCTTGATGCACGTTCAGAAAAAGAATAGACCAAGAAAGGGTCCTCTTGCCACTCTTGTGTAACCTATACGTACGGTGAAATCACGTCATTGACATACACAGGAACCCGAGGATATGATCTATCATATTGATAATATGGCTTCCAGTCGTGATATAATTGAAGTTCACTTCTGTGAGATTTTCCACCCTAGAAGATTTTGCACTAATGTTCACTTCTGTGAGAATTCAAAGAAGATTTTGCAACTGTGAGATGTGTTTGTGTAAATGCGGTCCTGCCTTTGTTATTTTATAGCGTTGGTTTGAGGTTTTCGATATGCAGCTTGCCATTGAGGTTCTTGCCCTTTATAACTTGAATGCATAGGCTCGAAGAACATCGGCATTACTGAAGAGAAAGCAAAGCATATCTTTGGCTCAAGGCTTTCCTTTGAATCTTCGGTGTTCGATCTTGTTCATCCAAAAAATACATTGGTTTTAGGTGCCTTTTGGAGTTGGATATGATCCAATCCTTGTGATTGCGGATTATGTAAATATTTAGCCCATGAAATTTGAAATGACCTCTTTGTTAGCTAAAAGTGTTCTTACACTCTAGTAATGTTTAGTTTATGATGACCTAGCATCTAATTACCCAGCTCAAATCCATGTATCCATGTTGTGTAAAAAGGACACATGATTTTTTATTATCAAAAATAAACGAAGAAAGCATATCAAGCCTGTGGACAAATGAATGGTACTTACTCCCTTTAAAAAGATGTAATCATTTTCCGTAAAAGATATTAAATGCATTTTGGACACCACCGTTCCACTGACACGCAATTAGAGTTTGGTTATTTTGTTCGCCACGTGAGAATTTTCTAACTAGCAAACAAAGTAAATAGTGTGTACTAACAAAAATTGCAGAAGACAGGAAGGCACATTGGTGGTATGGCACCTTGCTGGGATCCTAATAATCCTGTATCGCACAAAGAGAGCCTTGTAGAACAAACATAAATAAATCCATCCATCATAATTCACTGATCACAAACTAAGGAACCTTCAGTCTGTTACTTAAAATATAAAAAATGCATGGTTTGTGGTGTTGTACAAATCTAGCATATTCAGTAGTACCTACATCACCAGGACTGATAAATTGTGAAGCCGTTCTAGTTTGTGAATGCTGAATTATGATTACATGTGAATAAATCTACGATAACCTTTTTGCAGTTCTCCATTTAATATTTACCTAAGCAACATTCTCCCGCACTGTGATGTAAGCATGGAAAAAGGAACCATAATCAAGCCTGAAAACATTAATTGTTGGAAAGCTTGTATGGGAAAATATAGCGGATATGTAATGCGAAGCATTTCTAAGAATGAGTTCCACTCGCGTATAGAGAAAATAAACCAAGAAAATATGCACATCTGATCATTCACAAAAAGGGCAGAAGAGCAACTCTTCGGTAGCAGGTTTTCAAATAAAAGGACGGGAGGACAATCACTAAGAAATAATCATAAGAAAAAAGTTTACTGAGTGTAAAAGTGGATCTTGCCGTGAGCAAGAACATAAGAGATTAAGCTCAAGTAAACGGTTCAATTGACATATCCGTAGAATTTGTAAGCTGAGATTGTCTGGTATCTCTACCACAACATTCAGCAAGTGACACTTCAGAGAATCAACCACTTGAGCATATTACTTGGTAAACATCCACAAACAAAATAATAAAAATTTAAAACATCCACCATGATCTAGAATGAATGAGGAAATGGGATAAACAATAACCGTCAAATGGACACCACCAAAGTAACCATCTTTTGAAAAGAAAGGGAAACCGATAATCATGAGGTTTAAGACTTCACTATATGTCGAAGGAGAAACAACGAATCCAATTCTCACTCTTTCGCCCAATCCCGTTCTACCTCGACGACCACTGCCCTAATGATCTATTTATATATAAAAAGTATTTGATGGGATCACTAGAAAAAAGAGAATATTTTAGAAAATCACACAATAATTAGAAAGATCTGGCCGCTTAATTCATACGAAAAGAAAACACAACTGTTGGATGGAGACTATTTTTTTTGCAACATAAATCAGTGAAAATTACCCACCAATGCCATTACATAAAATAACTTTTCAACATAACAAAAAGAAGAAAAACTTACCTCTCTTTCCCAATAACTCACGTTCCTTCCTGATGTACAAAAAGCTCACGAGCCTTCCCAATTAAGAAAAACCCACGAGCCTTCCAGTTAAAAAAATGACCCACGAGACCTCCCAAAAAAATGACCCACGAGACCTGGCCTGAAAAGAAAACGCACGAGCCCTAACCTCTCGACCCTTCAAGCCGCCGCGGCTGCCGTCCTCCTCATCCTCCATCACGGTGATTTCTCCTGAGCACCACGGCACCACCGAGGAGGCATTGAAGTCACATGCTGGCCAAGCCGTTTTGATGATTCTTTTACAATCTAAGAGGATGGGCGACTATGATGACAGATGCATCCGCACAACTACGTCGGCCGTTGCCACATGGACCTCCACGGAATACCTCCGATGGGCACGCAAGTGTTCTCTCCCAGACGTCTTCTCGACTCAGCCCCTCTTGATGGACAAGCATGCATCGAACATGCTTGATCATGTGGAAGCATCTAAGATTTCCCCAGCTCTGTAGCGAGGTGGATTACAGAGGAAAAACGAGTTCACACAATGGATGCCCTCAACATGTTCGTGTTAACAGCTGTTGTAAAAAATAATCAAGGCATAGTAGTACTGTTACTTATCTGTGTTTTCGCATGATGTGTCTGTTGGTTGTAGTTCACCATCCATATCCAGCAAGAAAAAATCTTTATAGACTCAAGGTTCCAGGTATTCGTCTAGACTCAGGAGTACGTGCGTCTTCTTCTAATTTCCTCTCTCTATTCATATATAACATAAAATTGCTTCATGCATCAAGCAGTACATTGTCTTCTCAGTTATCTAATCGTCTTGCCCATCCATTACTTTCTTATGAATTATACATGTATGAGACTCCAGTAAACCAACCATCAACAACATAGAAGAGATGTGCTGATAATGGGATCCATGTAACAGTAATATGTATGGAACATGTACGTATAGTGTTTTGGTCTGCACATGGATGGAGAATAAGTTTCAGTTTTAGATTGGTGCTCTCAACGTGGATATGTTGTGATCTTGTGGAAGAGTTCTATCAGTTCCAGATTGGTTCTCTAAACATGGCTTTGTTGTGGTCTTGTGAGCCTCTTGTTCTTATCTTTTTTTTTAAAAAAAAAATTATTACTTTTATTATTATTTGTTATTATATAGTGCGATGGTTTTGGTATCCGCCCCGGTCGGCCCTCGTCCTGTCTATGATTCGGATGTGGTATATTATCTTTTATAACTATTTGTTTCATTTAGTGTTTATGACAATTATGCCAACCAACGTGACATAGATGTTTTTATCTAGGAGGTATGTGAACCGGAAATTCCAACCGACCCTCTTGTTGAGAGGTTAAATTTAGTTGAAAAAGAAAACAATTACTAGAAGAAAAAATTAAAAAGAATTGAGGAGGAGAAGATGGCATTGGAGTTGCATGTTGCGGATGTCGTCGATGATCACAAGATCAAGATTGATGCAATGGGCTTGAAGATCTATTATATACTTAAAGCAAGAGTAAAACAAGCCATCACGTTCGTCCACATATATTAAATTATCTTGATCGTCAACTTTTTACATTGACGGTTAAGATTTAAAAGAAATAGTGTTACATACAAATATAATTATATACAAACAAATAGGCATGTCACGTAAAAATAGTTGGACACGTCTTTCGTCCTTCCTCGATGTCACATGTTTTTGTATTATGAATAGCCTATCCAAATCAACCAAACCTGAACGTACATTACCATGGGAAAAGTACAGCTCCGGTCAGAAAGGACTCGGTTGCCAAAGAGTTAAAAAAGCACGGCTGACATATACTGGAATCTGAGCGCCTCAAGAAAGAAGAGTCCGATTACAATACTACTGATAACGTTATCTATGATTTAGCAAAATAAACATTGGGATAGACTTTTAGCAAATTAATCAATCTAGGCTCTTTTTTTGGGGTTAACAGAAAATCTCTGGACTACTTCATTACCACTTCAGTTGTCATAACAAACGTTCTCTAGCCATGAGAATTTTTTTCTCTATCCAAATAGAAACACGAAGAGAAGTTTATTATGTACTTTCTTTTGCAGGGTTATTATGTATGTATACATGATCCCATCCTTTCTTTGGCCATGTGTACGTACATACCATGAGGGTGGGACAAACATATTAGCAATATACTTTTGTCTAATATATACTACAATAAAGTATGCCTATAATAGGAGGTTAGCGGCACTAAATCAAGAATGGACAGCTTATACCCAAAATGCATGAACATCTAGGTGCAAAAAATATATTTATATTTTTGCAAGTTTTTTAAATGAATTATGATGTGTATTCTAATTACAATGGTTGATAGTATAAAGTAATCATTTTTTCTTTAAAATATTTGTCATGAGAAGGACCACATTAAAGCATATAAAATATACGTGCAAGAAAAAAACAAACAAATACAGCGTCCACATACAAAATCATAAAAGGAAGGACCGGTTCAACTTTAAAGAAAAAGGAAGCATCAGTTGAGAAAAGGAATCATAAGGAGACGAGGCACTCGGACTATGCTTTTCTTAAATTGAAAACCATGGACTATGCCTTTAAAAGGATTTCAGAAGCCAACGTGAGAAGAAAAAGACTGCCGCTTCCCTCGAAGGAAAGGCTAGCCGCCGCCTCCTCCTTCCTCCACAAAAAAGTTAGGGTTTCTGCCTCCCGCCGTCGCCGCCGCAGGTCCGCCTCCTCTCCGATGGCCCTAGGGCCATGGGGGCGCGGTGGATCTCGGCAAGGGCCGGCGGGAGGGCTCCGTTTTTGGTCGTTTCTTTCAGTTTTGCTAGGGTTTGTGTCCCGCTCAGGAAGACGAGACGGCGGCGGCTCCCTGAAGATAGAATAAAGGTCTCCCCGCCTAGTCCCCGTTCCGGCGGCGCATCTAGCACCGTTGGTGGGCGTGTGGAGGTGTGTCTCCGGCGGATCTATCTTTGGTGGATTTGCTCGGATCTCGTCGTTGTTCGTCTACGTTCGCGTGTCTTCGGATTGGATCTTTCTGATCTACGTTATTCTTCATCTGCGGCGGTTGCTGTTCTGATGCGCTGGTCCTACGGGGCCTTAGCACGACGACTTCCCGACTGTCTACTACAACAAGTTGTGCCCGACTCCGGATGGAGGGGCGATGACGGCGGCACGCCTTCGGCTCGCTTCAGTGCTGATAGTCGTCGCTAGGTGGTCTATGGATCTGGATGTAATTTTTATTATTTTTGATATTCGTTGTACTGCCATGATCTTCCGCAAGACTGAGTTGCACGGTGCATACAAGGACAACGCGGGCACATCCTTAAAAAGGACACGACCTGTGACTATTCTTCTGCAGCAGTGCAGGGACACTAGCTGACCTCTGAATAAACAAATTGATGTGCTAATTCAATTTGCTTTGCTATTTTTAAACATGTATGTCCAACGTATGCTACAGTTTGGCCAACTCCCATGCATATCCAGTGTACGTCTGCATCTTATAGACTGAAAACATGTGATGTTGTGAAGTATAGATAAAAAGAACTATCCTTTTTGCGGGCACTAGAAGCAGGGCCAGGCCCACAGTGGTGCCAAAGGTGCGGCCCGCACTGGGCCCAAAATTCTGAGGAGGCCCGATATTTTTTATATAGGTATAGTAACAGTAAACGTAACTGGGCCGAGCGGCGAGCTACTAGGCCCATCGAGCCAGAGCGAGGCCATCGAGCGGACGGAGCGCTGGGACTCCTCCAGATCGCTACGAGATCAGGCGACGAGGCAGCACTCAGAAAAAAAAAAGCGACGAGGGCATCGCTAATTAGCTACGTTATCTAAAAAATGCTAGATCGCTACCATAAAAAAACATTAGATCGCTACAGCCTGCAGCCCTGCAGTGTAGAAGAAACTTCGTCGTCTGAATCCACCAGAAAAGAATAACTTACATATTTCTTGCATAATCAGTGATATGCACTTTCAAAGAGATAGCAATTACTCTTTTTAGGGAAAAAGTGACAGCAATTACTCACTATATACAACCGTGCAAATTTTATGGATGCTTCAGCCATAAGGCTTAATGCAAAACAGAATTGGCATGTTCAGAAAGAACAATGATGAGAGTGTGGAAGATATCAATGTTTTAGTATTTTTCATGGATACAAGTGAATCATGTGCAAAAGCATCTATAGACAAGGTGATGCAAATTATAAAAATACATTACCACTACTAGCGAATTGATGATGATGGACAAAGATAACACAAAGTTTAAGTGTCACCAATATTTTTATTTACTTTTGTTAGAAAAATATTTGAAAATTGATGGAATGTGGACATCTAAAATTTTGCATAGGGGTCCACGGACCATACGTCTTATACTGTCACACTCCAAATATTACCAAGATTGTAAATTACATAACAAAATATTTTTGCAAAACTACAAGCGAGTAACAGAACTAAAATAAATAGCGGTTCACATAGAAGTAAGAGAATCATTGGATAGGCAAACCCTCACTCCATATCATAGATAAATGCATTTTTTATCATCAATTTGTATTATAATTTATGCATAAATCATGATAATTATAAGGATCAGCAAACATTCTTAAGACAGACCGATACATACGATTTCTCCCCATACAAATAATTAAAATGAGATACATGACAAAGTTTTGAAAGTTTGACACGAAGCATAACTAAAATGTCTCTTATTTGTAATCTGAAGTTGTGTGTTGTTATTTGCTAACCATTTTATACAACGTGGAATTTCTTTCTAAGCATGCCAATAACTAAACATTAACAAAGATACCTCAAAGGATAACACATCTAGCCGCGCAAATGCGCGGGTCACTCCGCTAGTTAGAAAAATTAGAAAATATGTCATTCATACTGAGGCTTGGTATCATTATGTCGTTGGATCAATTGTTACCTTAGTTGCAATTATGATCGCATTTGTTGTTGCATTTAAATATTTTACATAGTTTCATTGTATGTTTTAAATAGATGCTCTAGAGAGCTATATGTTGTTCAATGAGAATTATGTATGAACTATGTATGGACTTAATGTGATGATGAACTTCTATTAATTTGGTCACTTCTCTATTCATGATGTTCTATAATGGTTTTTGACACACTTAATTATATATAATGCACGCAGATGAACCGGCAATGGAGGTACGGTGATAGACGCACCTCCGAGTACATTAAGGGCGTGCATAATTTTCTCGAAGTGGATGAGGCAAACAAGCAGAATGATTTTATGTTTTGTCCATGCCCTATATGTGGGAATACGAAGTCTTACTCTGACTCGAAAACCCTTCACATCCACCTGCTCGAGAAGGGTTTCATGCCACACTATAATGTTTGGACCAAGCATAGAGAAAGAGGGGTTATGATGGAAGACGATGAAGAAGAAGATGATGATGAAAACTATCCGCCCCCTGAATACGATGATGCTACAATGGGGGAAGCTGAAGATCAAGATGAACCAAGCGATGTGCCCGATGATGATCTTCACCGGGTCATTGTTGATGCAAAGAGACAAGCCAAAGTGAAAGGGAGAAGTTGAAGTTCGATCGCATGTTAGAGGATCGCAAAAAGGGTTGTACCCAAATTGCGAAGATGGAAATACAAAGCTCGGTACCACACTGGAATTGCTACAATGGAAGGTAGACAATGGTGTATCTGGCAACGGATTTGAGAAGCTACTGAAAATATTGAAGAAGAAGATTCCAAAGGATAATGAATTGCCCAAAAGTGTGTACGAAGGAAAGAAGCTTCTATGCCCTCTAGGATTGGAGGTGCAGAAGATACATGCATGCCCTAATGACTGCATCCTCTACCGCGGTGTGTACAAGGATTTGAACGCATGACCGGTATGTGGTGCATTGAGGTATAAGATCAGACGAGATGACCCTGGTGATGTTGAGGGCGAGCGCCCCAGGAAGAGGGGTTCCTGCCAAGGTGATTTGCTATGCTCCTATAATACCACGGTTGAAACGTCTGTTCAGAAATGAAGAGCATGCCAAGTTGATGCGATGGCACAAAGAGGATCGTAAGAAAGACGGGAAGTTGAGAGCACCCGCTGACGGGTCGCAGTGGAGAAAATCGAGAGAACGTGGGGGGACTTTGCAGGTGACGCAAGGAACGTATGGTTTGGTTTAAGCGCGGATGGCATTAATCCTTTTGGGGAGCAGAGCAGCAAGCATAGCACCTGGCCCGTGACTCTATGTATCTATAACCTTCCTCCTTGGTTGTGCACGGAGCGGAAGTTCATTATGATGCCAGTGATCCAAGGCCCTAAGCAACTCGGCAACGACATTGATGTGTACCTAAGGCCATTAGTTAAAGAACTTTTACGGCTGTGGAATGGAACATGTGTACGTGTGTAGGATGAGAACGACTAGGAGGAATTTGACCTATATGTGTTGCTGTTTGTAACCATCAATGATTGGTCTGCTCTTAGTAACCTTTCAGGATAGACAAACATGGGATACCACGCATGCACGCACTGTTTAGATGACACCGAAAGTATATATTTGGACAAATGCAGGAAGAATGTGTACCTGGGGCATCGTCGATTTCTTCCGACCAACCATCAATGTCGAAAGAAAGGCAAGCATTTCAAAGGTGGGGCAGATCACCAAAAGAAGCCCGCCTTCCGTACTGGTGATCACATACTTGATATGGTCAATGATTTACAAGTAATCTTTGGAAAGGGTCCTGGCGGACTATCTGATCCGAATGACGCTGAGGGACACGCACCCATGTGGAAGAAGAAATCTATATTTTGGGACCTACCCTATTAGAAAGACCTAGAGGTCCGCTCTACAATCGACGTGATGCACGTGACGAAGAATCTTTGCGTGTGAAGGAAATATGCCCTAGAGGCAATAATAAAGTTATTATTTATTTCCTTATATCATGATAAATGTTTATTATTCATGCTAGAATTGTATTAACCGGAAACATAATACATGTGTGAATACATAGACAAACAGAGTGTCACTAGTATGCCTCTACTTGACTAGCTCATTAATCGAAGATGGTTATGTTTCCTAACCATAGACATGAGTTGTCATTTGATTAACGGGATCACATCATTAGGAGAATGATGTGATTGACTTGACCCATTCCGTTAGCTTAGCACTTGATCGTTTAGTATGTTGCTATTGCTTTCTTCATGACTTATACAAAGTTCCTACAACTATGAGATTATGCAACTCCCGTTTACCGGAGGAACACTTTGTGTGCTACCAAACGTCACAACGTAACTGGGTGATTATAAAGGTACTCTACAGGTGTCTCCAAAAGTATATGTTGAGTTGGCATAATTCGAGATTAGGTTTTGTCACTCCGATTGTCGGAGAGGTATCTCTGGGCCTTCTCGGTAATACTCATCACCTAAGCCTTGCAAGCATTGTAACTAATGAGTTAGTTATGAAATGATGTATTACAGAACGAGTAAAGAGACTTGCCGGTAACGAGATTGAACTAGGTATTGGATACCGACGATCGAATCTCGGGCAAGTAACATACCGATGACAAAGGGAACAACGTATGTTGTTACGCGGTTTGACCGATAAAGATCTTCGTAGAAAATGTAGGAACCAATATGAACATTCAGGTTCCACTATTGGTTATTGACCGAGAATAGTTCTAGGTCATGTCTACGTAGTTCTCGAACCCGTAGGGTCCGCACGCTTAACGTTACGATGACAGTTTTATGAGTTTTGATGTACCGAAGTTTGTTCGGAGTCCCGGATGTGATCACGGACATGACGAGGAGTCTCAAAATGGTCGAGACATAAAGATTGATATATTGGAAGCCTATGTTTGGACTTCGGAATAGTTCCGGGTGAAATCGGGATTTTACCGGAACACCGGGGGGTTACCGGAACCCTCCCAGGGGTTAGTGGGCCTTAGTGGGCCATGAGGGAGAAGAGTGGGCCATGAGGTTAGTGGGCCTTAGTGGGCCCGGTGGGAGTAGGACTCCTCCGGCGCGCCTCCTCCTAGGGCCGGCCGCACCCCCCTTTGCTCCTTTATATACGGGGGCAGGGGGGCACCCTAGAACACACAAGTTGATCTACGGATCATTCCTTAGCCGTGTGCGGTGCCCCCCTCCACCATATTCCACCTCGGTCATATCGTCGCGGAGTTTAGGCGAAGCCCCCCTCCATCATCGTCACCACACCGTCGTGCTGACGGAACTCATCCCCGACACCCTGCTGGATCGGAGTCCGGGGATCATCATCGAGCTGAACGTGTGCTGAACACGGAGGTGCCGTACGTTCGGTACTTGGATCGGTCGGATCGTGGAGACGTACGACTACATCAACCGCGTTGTCATAACACTTCCGCTTTCGGTCTACGAGGGTACGTGGACACACTCTCCCCTCTCGTTGCTATGCATCACCATGATCTTGCGTGTGCGTAGGAAATTTTTTGAAATTACTACGTTCCCCAACAGTGGCATCCGAGCCTGGTTTTGTGCGTTGATGTTATATGCACGAGTAGAACACAAGTGAGTTGTGGGCGATACAAGTCATACTGCTTACCAGCATGTCATACTTTGGTTCAGCGGTATTGTGAGATGAAGCGGCCCGGACCGACATTACGCGTACGCTTACGCGAGACTGGTTTCACCGCTGCGAGCACTCGTTGCTTAAAGGTGACTGGCAGGTGTCTCTCTCACTTTAGTTGAACCGAGTGTGGCTATGCCCGGTCCTTGCGAAGGTTAAAACAGCACCAACTTAACAAACTATCGTTGTGGTTTTGATGCGTAGGTAAGAACGGTTCTTGCTCAGCCCGTAGCAGCCACGTAAAACTTGCAACAACAAAGTAGAGGACGTATGACTTGTTTTTGCAGGGCATGTTGTGATGTGATATGGTCAATACGTGATGCTATATTTTATTGTATGAGATGATCATGTTTTGTAACCGAGTTATCGGCAACTGGCAGGAGCCATATGGTTGTCGCTTTATTGTATGAAATGCAAACGCCATGTAATTGCTTTACTTTATCACTAAGCGGTAGCGATAGTCGTAGAAGCAATAGTTGGCGAGATGATGATGGAGATCAAGGTGTCGCGCCGGTGACGATGGTGATCATGATGGTGCTTCGGAGATGGAGATCACAAGCACAAGATGATGATGGCCATATCATATCACTTATATTGATTGCATGTGATGTTTATCCTTTATGCATCTTATCTTGCTTTGATTGGCGGTAGCATTTTAAGATGATCTCTCACTAAAAATTATCAAGAAGTGTTCTCCCTGAGTATGCACCGTTGCCAAAGTTCGTAGTGCCAAGACACCACGTGATGATCGGGTGTGATAAGCTCTACGTCCATCTACAACGGGTGCAAGCCAGTTTTGCACACGCAGAATACTCAGGTTAAACTTGACGAGCCTAGCATATGCAGATATGGCCTCGGAACACGGAGACCGAAAGGTCGAGCGTGAATCATATAGTAGATATGATCAACATAGTGATGTTCACCATTGAAAACTACTCCATCTCACGTGATGATCGGTTATGGTTTAGTTGATTTGGATCACGTGTTCACTTAGATGACTAGAGAGATGTCTGTCTAAGTGGGAGTTCTTAAATAATATGATTAATTGAACTTAAAATTATCATGAACTTAGCACCTGATAGTATTTTGCTTATATATGTTTGTTGTAGATAGATGGCTCGTGCCATTGTTCCGTTGAATTTTAATGCGTTCCTTGAGAAAGCAAAGTTGAAAGATTATGGTAGCAATTACACGGACTGGGTCCGTAACTTGAGGATTATCCTCATTGCTACACAGAAGACTTACGTCCTAGAAGCACCGCTGGGTGCCAGGCCTGCTGCAGGAGCAACGCCAGAAGTTGTGAACGTCTGGCAGAGCAAAGCTGATGACTACTCTATAGTTCAGTGTGCCATGCTTTACGGCTTAGAACCGGGTCTTCAACGATGTTTTGAACGTCATGGAGCATATGAGATGTTCCAGGAGTTGAAGTTAATATTTCAAGCAAATGCCCGGATTGAGAGATATGAAGTCTCCAATAAGTTCTATAGCTGCAAGATGGAGGAGAATAGTTCTGTCAGTGAGCATATACTCAAAATCTCTGGGTATAATAATCACTTGATTCAACTGGGAGTTAATCTTCCGGATGATAATGTCATTGACAGAATTCTCCAATCACTGCCACCAAGCTACAAGAGCTTCGTGATGAACTATAATATGCAAGGGATGAACAAGACACTTCCCGAGCTCTTCGCAATGCTAAAAGCTGCGGAGGTACAAATCAAGAAGGAGCATCAAGTGTTGATGGTCAACAAGACCACTAGTTTCAAGAAAAAGGGCAAAGGAAAGAAGATGGGAAACTTTAAGAAGAACAGCAAGCAAGTTGCTGCTCAAGAAAAGAAACCCAAGTCTGGACCTAAGCCTGAAACTGAGTGCTTCTACTGCAAGCAAGCTGGTCACTGGAAGCGGAACTGCCCCAAGTATTTGGCGGATAAGAAGGATGGCAAGGTGAACAAAGGTATATGTGATATACATGTTATTGATGTGTACCTTACTAGAGCTCGCAGTAGCACCTGGGTATTTGATACTGGTTCTGTTGCTAATATTTGCAACTCAAAACAGGGACTACGGAATAAGCGAGCACTGGCAAAGGACGAGGTGACGATGCACATGGGAAACGGTTCCAAAGTCAATGTGATCGCGGTCGGCACGCTACCTCTACATCTACCTTCGGGATTAGTTTTAGACCTAAATAATTGTTATTTGGTGCCAGCGTTGAGCATGAACATTATATCTGGATCTTGTTTGATGCGAGACGGTTATTCATTTAAATCAGAGAATAATGGTTGTTCTATTTACACAGTAATATCTTTTATGGTCATGCACCCTTGAAGAGTGGTCTATTCTTATTGAATCTCGACAGTAGTGATACACATATTCGTAATGTCAATGACAAAAGATGCAGAGTTGATAATGATAGTGCAACTTATTTGTGGCACTGCCGTTTAGGTCATATCGGTGTAAAGCACATGAAGAAACTCCATACAGATGGACTTTTGGAACCACTTGATTATGAATCACTTGGTACTTGCGAACCGTGCCTCATGGGCAAGATGACTAAAACACCGTTCTCCGGTTGTATGGAGAGAGCAACAGATTTGTTGGAAATCATACATACAGATGTATGTGGTCCGATGAATGTTGAAGCTCGTGGCGGATATCGTTATTTTCTCACCTTCACAGATGATTTAAGCAGATACGGGTATATCTTATTAATGAAGCATAAATCTGAAACATTTGAAAAGTTCAAAGAATTTCAGAGTGAAGTTGAAAATCATCGTAACAAGAAAATAAAGTTTCTACGATCTGATCGTGGAGGAGAATATTTGAGTTACGAGTTTGGTCTACATTTGAAACAATGCGGAATAGTTTCGCAACTCACGCCACCTGGAAGACCACAGCGTAATGGTGTGTCTGAAAATCGTAATCATACTTTACTAGATATGGTGCGATCTATGATGTCTCTTACCGATTTACCACTATCATTTTGGGTTATGCTTTAGAGACGACCGCATTCACGTTAAATAGGGCACCATCAAAATCCATTGAGACGACACCTTATGAACTATGGTTTGGCAAGAAACCAAAGTTGTCGTTTCTGAAAGTTTGGGGTTGCGATGCTTATGTGAAAAAGCTTCAACCTGATAAGCTTGAACCCAAATCGGAAAAATGTGTCTTCATAGGATACCAAAAGGAGAAAATTGGGTATACCTTCTAACACAGATCCGAAGGCAAGACATTCATTTCCAAGAATGGATCCTTTCTAGAGAAGGAGTTTCTCTCGAAAGAAGTGAGTGGGAGGAAAGTAGAACTTGATGAGGTAATAGTACCAGCTCCCTTATTGGAAAGTAGTTCATCACAGAAATCGGTTCCTGTGACACCTACACCAGTTAGTGAGGAAGTTAATGATGATGATCATGAAACTTCAGATCAAGTTGTTACTGAACTTCGTAGATCAACCAGAGTAAAATCCGCACCAGAGTGGTACGGTAATCCTATTCTGGAAGTCATGCTACTAGAGCATGGTGAACCTACGAACTATGAAAAAGCGATGGTGAGCCCAGATTCCACAAAATGGCTTGAAGCCATGAAATCTGAGATGGGATCCATGTATGAGAACAAAGTGTGGACTTTGGTTGACTTGCCCGATGGTCGGCAAGTGTCGGTGTCCAAACCGGCGGATCTCGGGTAGGGGGTCCCGAACTGTGCGTCTAGGCGGATGGTAACAGGAGACAAGGGACACGATGTTTTACCCAGGTTCGGGCCCTCTTGATGGAGGTAAAACCCTACGTCCTGCTTGATTGATATTGATATTGTGGATGTTTACAAGAGTGGATCTAGCACGAGATCAAGGAGGCTAAACCCTAGAAGCTAGCCTATGGTATGATTGTAATGGTTGTTGTTGTTGTGTCCTACGGACTAGAGCCATCCGGTTTATATAGACACCGGAGAGGGCTAGGGTTACATAGAGTCGGTTACAATGGTAGGATATCTATATATTCGTATCGCCAAGCTTGCCTTCCACGCCAAGGAAAGTCCCATCCGGACACGGGACGAAGTCTTCAATCTTGTATCTTCATAGTCTTGGAGTCCGATCGATGATGATAGTCCGGCCGATGATAGTAATCCGGCTATCCGGACACCCCCTAATCCAGGACTCCCTCAGTAGCCCCTGAACCAGGCTGCAATGACGATAAGTCCAGCGCGTATATTGCTTGGCATTGCAAGGCGGGTTCCTCCTCCGAATGATAGAAGATTGTGAACACCAGGATAGTGTCCGGCTCTGCAAAATAAATTCCACATTCCACCGTAGAGAGAATAATATATACACAAGTTCAATCTGCTGACGTTTTTTTGCGGCATGACGTCACGCCACTACCAAGCCATTACTTGAATCGTTTTTCACTCTACCACCTTAGCGCATTTAGCGAAGTGGCTTCCTTGTCACGTCTTGTCGAAGCAGAGATCGTGTTCCCCCTTAATCCGGGATTCTCATCAATAAGGACGTGGGTAACCCAACCGCGCCATTGATGGTGACGCTTGGGGGATAAGCGAGTTTTACTAGGCCGGTGGGGGACGCGTAGACTTCGCCCGCCCATATAAGGGATAAGGATTCATCTTTTCACCTACGCCTTCTTCCTCCTTTGCTTATCCATCTCCGCGCACTCGAGCTCCAGCGCCCAAGCCCGCACATCTCGTCTCAACCTTCCCCAGTCATGTCTGGAGAGGGAGGCAAGTGGATGACCTCCTCCGTCACGGAGGAGCACATCGAAACACTGCGCAGCGCCGGCTACCTGTCCGACGACATCGCGCACCGGCTGCCCGACGAGGGGCAGCTCATCCCCACCCCCAGGCCCCATGAGAGGGTCGTTTTTCTTCCCCACTTCCTCCGCGGACTGGGTTTTCCACTTCACCCCTTTGTCCGGGGGCTCATGTTCTACTACGGCCTGGATTTCCATGATCTAGCGCCGAACTTCATCCTCAACATCTCGGCGTTTATCACCGTGTGCGAGGCCTTCCTCTGCGTCCGGCCCCACTTCGGCTTGTGGCTCAAGACCTTCAATGTCAAGCCGAAGGTAGTGAAGGGCACTCAAGCGGAGTGCAGAGGCGCCATGTTGGGCAAGATGCCCAATGTCCTTTGGTTCGAAGGGGCCTTCGTGGAATCCGTTAAGGGGTGGCAATCGGGGTGGTTCTATATCACCGAGCCGCACGACCCTAAGTGGGCAGCGGCCCCCGAGTTCAGATCTGGTATCCCCACGCAGCTCACCTCCTGGAAAGAGAAGGGCTTGCTGTGGGGTAGTTCGGAGGAGCTGACGGGACTCCAAGCCTGCATCCAGAAGCTGGTGAAGAAGCTCAGGCTGGTTAACGTGGTCCAAGTCATGCTTGTCCACCGGATTCTCCCATGCCAAGAGCAGGCATTCAATCTGTGGGAGTTCAATCCGGAACAACATCAGGCGCTGAGCGGGCTCTTCGACACGACGTACGAAGGCGCCTGGAGGGTGCTGTTTAAGGGCGCTGAAGCCCCCGCATCCGCGACTAAAGATCGCGGATTTCGCTCGCAGCGCCAAGCCAACGAGGTAAGTGATTCTACCCCTTTACGTGACACTTTCTTTTCATAGTTTGACTCTATGCGGGTTTTAATTTCCCCTTTTCCTTTGACAGGACTGGATGAGGAAGGCGGAGCAGATTATCTGCCCGGCTCGTGTGCCAGAAAACCCAGTAGACGCCCGTCTAGCGAGGTTGTTGGTTCCGGCACCGCACGTGGTGCCGGAGAAGAAGGCCAAGAAGGAGGCCACGGGTGCTCGAAAGAGTTCCCGTTTTCAGGTGTCCGATGACTCCGGGGCGGACTCCTCCCCCGAAAACAAGGAGGAGAAAGAGGACTCTCTCCCAGAGGAGGGAGAGAGGAAGAGGAAGGCTTCCCCAACAGGGGAGGCCGAAGGGTCCAAGAGGGGAAGGACTATTCCGCCGGACAGCTCCGCCAACATCAACGTTGGCGAGGAAGAATGGCCTTCAAGGGCCAGGCCTCCAGCGAGATTGTATGTATCCGGATTCCTGAGTGATTTATAATTTCTTTTTCTGTGTCACATAGTGTCATTCTGATGTCGCATGCTGCCTGTAGTCCGACCAATGATGATCTCCCCGCTTCATCGAGCGGGTCGTTGGCTCCGTCGGATGTAGACTCCATCCCGACCGCCTCCACCCCTCGCAACACTGAGGACGCCTAGGTGGGATCCCAAGAAGGGACCCATCAGGGGGAGGCTCCGGAGGCGCCACAAGGCGTCCTCCCTGACTTTGCGCCGGACTCCATATCAGAACCCGCAGTGGTTCCGGAGTCCGGTCGGCGGCCCCTTCGCACGAAGGGCAAGACCGTGACGCCGGAGGCTTCTGTCCAACCAGAGGCGCCGGACAATTTGTTGGAGGTGCTCCAGAGCGCTTCCATCGAGGAAGAACACCGCACTATTATGAGTGCGGTGATTCAGAAGGTACAACTCGCGAAGAGCGGGCTGACCGAAGCCTGCAGTAGCCTTCTATCAGGCTTTGAGGTAAGAAGTTAAAAATATGCAATGTAATACCGTATAGACAGTAGCCCCTGATGCTCGGTTCGGTGTTCGGAAAGAAAAGCCGGACCGAGGATCTGAAAAAAAAAGATATACGCAGGGTTGCTAAAAAATTATGTCAATATGGGATGCAGGCTGCGCTGCTGACCTCTGCCGCACTGACTGCAGAGGTCGGTGCTTTGAAGCAGGAGCTCGAGCGGTCCGAGCAAGAGCTCGGACGCGCCAAGAAGCAGCTCCAGGACAAAGAAGGTGAGTAACACCACTTTGAACTTGTACCTTACAGAAAAGGATTTAGGTTGCAACAAAAAATAACAAGGATAACATGGGTACTGCAGGGGCCACGAACGAGGTGGCGACCGTGAAGGAGGCCGTGTCTGCGGCCGAACGCAATGCGGCCGCGGAACGGGAAGAGCAAGAAAAGCAGGAGGCGCGGGTGGCGGTGGTTCAGCAAGAGCTCCAGGCTGTCATGGAAAAGCATGAGAGTTTGGAGCGTGAATCGAAGACTCGAGAGTCCGAGCTTGCCTCGGCTCTCGAAAGTGCCAATACTGCCAAGGCTGATGCCCATAAGTCCCTTCAGGAGATTGAGTTGGTGAGGAAGATAGCGGCGGGTAAGGCATTTTTCATGCAAAGCAAGCATGTTAATGTAAATTACGTGTTACTTACCCGAATTCGGAGCTCTCCAGGGGCGTTTGCAGATCTGCCTCGCAGTGTGTCTAATGCCACCGCATTCTACCGAGCCGAGGAGGGGAGCTCAACAGAGAAGGTCTTCTGGTCTCGGTATGCTGAGGCCGGCCATCCGGTGCCCCCTAGCGACCAGCTGAAGCAGCTGGTCGAGCTCCACAAGGTGGCCGAGCAGGCCATGAAGGGACTCATAGTCCGGCTGTGGCCTGGAGAGGCCATGCCTGGGAGCTACTTCGGTCTCGTGCGACGTTTGGTGGATGCGTGCCCCTGGGTGGAGGTTATCAAGCGCTCCGCCTGTATTGAAGGTGCTCGTCGGGCCCTTGCCCGCGCAAAGGTGCATTGGGGCAAGCTGGATGCGGAGAAGCTAATCACTGACGCGCCACCAGCGGGCAAGGAATATCGTACGCCCAAGATGTACTATAAGACTGTCCTGAAGGGTGCCCGCAAGATTGTGGATGAGTGCCCCAGGGATGTAATTATTGAGTAAATTCGCAATGTGTTATCCTGTGCGCTGAAAACTTTGTTCATATGCGCTAAGCAACGCTTGTTAATTTAAAATATTACCTTCTGTGCGGCCGTTTATTAAATCTGAGAGATGGCAAGTCGTCGGCTTCAGCCCCCATGCCACGAGTGCTGGGGTGTTCGGGATAAACTTGAGCACTCTTGTTCCCATTTTTGGGTCCATCTAGGGAGGCGCTCAACACAACGAACAAGGCAACCGGACTTATAGTGCTTGAACACTCTCACTTAGCCATAGAATTCTATAATTTTAAATTTCGGCGAAGCCCCTAGTATTCGGAAGACCGAATTAGGGGCGCTATCCACGCCTTCGTCAGACATTATCCGGAACTTCGCTCGAAGCGACGTAGGTCTTTAAGGACCCGAAAGGACCTCTCGAACAGCGACCAGTCTCTCGCCTTATCATGGCAGTCAATTTTAGCTTTCTCCATTGTGGTGTTAACCCGGCTCAACCGGGGCGCAATCGCAGTGGTTCTCCCAGTGCTTCCTTAGCCGATAGAACGGAACGTAAGGTGCCAAACATGGGAGCCGGGCAAACCCAACTATTGACCCAAGACATGATTCAGAGCCGATTCATATAATGCTATAAGTTCGGGGTGCCGCACTTGTGAAAGTGTTCGGACTTTATCAAACCATAATGCGGGGAACATAAGCCCCTGGTGTATTTGGCTGTACCAAAATGTACGGATGCAACATGTCGTAAATGAACATATATATATATATAAGGTAATGCAATTATGGGCAAAAAGTGCTGCATTTTATTCTAGAAGATCTGCTATGAATGCGGAATGATACAAATAGTGCGGAAAGCAAGGGATTGGACGAATTAAAGGCGTCTCCCTCCAGGGGTAGGCCGCGGAATGGTGTATTTAACAAATTTAATGGTCGTAATGGAGACCACCTGAGTGTTCGTCACGGCCTTTGTCCCTCCCTGGCTGTTGCATCATGAGTTCGGCAGGTTCGCCGCCGGAGTTCTGTATAAAAAAGAGAGAAATAAAAGATAAAAAAGCGACACACTTGGGAGCCCCTGGTATGGTCGAACCGCACTCTGGGTCTGTTGTGGTTGTGCCTCTCCCCCTATGCCCATGGTATCTCCAGGGCGTAATTATGTACGCGGATAGTTTGTCTTACAATTGAGCGAGGGCTGGGGTTGAGGCCGCATTGCTACGCGTGCTCGGAACGTGCCAGGTGGTCTTGGTTGATGTTGCTCCGGGCGCGTTTGGCCGTGTCCGGTCGTTTAACGGGCGGACTCGAAAATTGCCTTAAAAGGCTGCTCTGTACTTCTGCCGCGAGAGCCGCTGTATGTTCCTCCGTTCGGAGGGAGCGTTCCGTGTTTCCATTGACCATGATGACTCCACGAGGGCCTGGCATCTTGAGCTTAAGGTATGCATAATGCGGCACCGCGTTGAATTTTGCGAACGCGGTTCATCCGAGCAGAGCGTGATAGCCACTGCAGAACGGGACTATGTCGAAGATTGACTCCTCGCTTCAGAAATTATCCGGGGATCCGAAGACTACTTCCAGTGTGACTGAGCCTGTACAATTGGCCTCGACACCTGGTATGACGCCTTTGAAGGTTGTCTTTGTAGGTTTAATCCTTGAAGGGTCTATGCCCATCTTGCGCACTGTATCCGGATAAAGCAGGTTCAGGCTACTGCCACCGTCCATCAGGACTCTCGTGAGGTGAAATCCATCAACGATTGGGTCTAAAACCAATGCGGCGAATCCGCCATGGCGGATACTGGTCGGATGGTCTCTTCGATCGAAAGTGATCGGGCAAGAGGACCATGGGTTGAATTTTGGGGCGACTGGCTCCATCGCGTATACGTCCCTTAGTGCACGCTTCCGCTCCCTCTTGGGGATATGCGTTGCGTATATCATGTTTACCGTCTGAACTTGAGGGGGGAATCCCTTTTTTCCTCTGTTGTTCGACGGCCGGGTCTCTTCCTCGTCATCGCTGTGTAGCCCCTTGTCATTGTTTTTGGCTATTAATTTGCCTGCCTGCTTGAATACCCAACAATCTCTGTTGGTGTGGTTAGCTGGCTTTTCGGGGGTTCCATGTATTTGACAGGAGCGGTCGAGTATTCGGTCCAAATGGGACGGGCCCGGAGTGGTTCTTTTGAATGGCTTCTTCCGTTGACCGGGCTTGGAGCCTCGGAATCCGGCGTTGACTGCCGTATCCTCATTGCTGTCACTGTTAATGCGGCGTTTGTTTTTTTTTGACGCGACCTGCCATTGCGGTCCTTGGTATCCGGACTGCCAGCATTTTTGCTGAGGTTGTTGCTGCGAGCTAGCCAGCTATCCTCTCCCGCACAGAAGCGGGTCATGAGTGATGTGAGGGCTGCCATGGATTTCGGCTTTTCCTGTCCTAGGTGCCGGGCTAGCCACTCGTCGCGGATGTTATGTTTGAAGGCAGCGAGGGCCTCTGCATCCGGACAGTCGACGATTTGATTTTTCTTTGTTAAGAATCGTGTCCAGAATTGCCTGGCCGATTCGTCTGGCTGCTGGATTATGTGGCTTAGGTCATCTGCGTCCGGTGGTCGCACATACGTGCCCTAGAAGTTGTCGAGGAATGCGGCTTCCAGGTCTTCCCAGCATCCAATTGACTCTGCGGGCAGGCTGTTAAGCCAATGCCGAGCTGGTCCTTTAAGCTTGAGCGGGAGATATTTGATGGCGTGAAGATCGTCGCCGCGGGCCATGTGTATATGGAGGAGATAATCCTCAATCCAAACCGCGGGGTCTGTTGTGCCATCGTAGGATTCGATATTAACGGGTTTAAACCCTTCAGAGATTTGATGATCCATTACTTCGTCAGTGAAGCATAGTGGGTGTGCGGCGCCTCTGTATTGAGCAATATCGCGACATAGCTCGATAGAGCGTTGTCTGCTGTGTTCGGCCCGGCCGGAGTAGTTGTATCCGGCGCGACGGTATTCGCCGTGGGTCTTGGGGCGCCCACGTGATCCGTAGATAGATCTGGATTGTCTTGCCTTGTCCTCCAATATATCCCGCAAGTCTGGCACGTTCCCCCGTGGCTTCATGCTTTTTGAGCGATGCCGGGGTACGGTTTTGGTGGAGGGCTTGCACGCCTCTCTGTCGCGGCCACGAGGTGGTCAGTCTGCCGTATTGTGCTCTGGTGATGCAGGTTTGTACACTTCCTCCTCTAGTCGGGGGAGCAACTTGCGTTTTGGGTAACTTTTGGAGGGGCGTTCGAGTTCATACTCTTCGGCCGCGAGGACCTCGGTCCATCTGTCGGCCAGTAGGTCTTGATCAGCTTGAAGCTGTTGCTGCTTTTTCTTTAGGCTGTTTGCCGTGGCCATTAGCCTGCGTCCGAAACGCTCTTGTTCGACGGGATCCTCAGGCACGACGAATTCATCGTCGTCGAGGCTTGCCTCGTCTCCGGAGGGAGGTAAGTAATTATCATCCTCGACCTCTTCGTCTGCCACCCTCTCGTGAGGGCTTGCTTCTGCCTCCTCCTGCGCTGGATCGTGCTGGAGGGGGTTGTCTTTGGCACTTTCTGGGGTGTTATTATCTCCTGTGCCGGAATCTCCATTCTTGCTATGGCGGGATTTAGAGCGGCGCCGCTGACGTCGGTGCTTGGGCTGTTTCTTTAAGGAATCGGCCTCCGTTGCTTCTTCGCTGTCCCCATCTTTTGGGGTGTCCACCATGTATATGCCGTATGACGAGGTGGTCTTCCAGTGTCCGGTAGGCACTGGTTCTTGATAGTCTCCGGCACCGTCGTCCATAACGTCGATGTCTTCGGAGTCGTAGTCGAGTACGTCGGTTAGATCGTCGACGGTGGCTACGAAGTGGGTGGTGGGTGGGTTCTGAATTTCTTCGTCGTCCACATCCCAACCATCCTGGCCGTAGTTCGGCCAGGGCTCTCCGGATAGCGAGAGATGCTTCAGCGAATTTAAGATATCGCCGAAGGGTGAGTGCTGAAAGATGTCCGCAGCGGTGAATTCCATGATCGGCGCCCGATCGGATTCGACTGGCAGGGGCACAGGAGGTTCGGAGTCCGGCAGGGAGTCCGACACCTCGGAGTCATGAGATTTATGCGGGACAAGGTAAGTGTTCGGCTCCATCGCTATAGAAGTTGCTGCTCCCGAGGAGGTGTCCAGCCATCCGTCCTCGATCTGAGCGATCCGCTCCGGACTATGGGTCGGAGCGGATTCGTGTGCGGCCTCCAAGGTGCTGTCCGGCGGCAGAGTTAGGCCGTGCCCATCGTGGCAGCGCGGCACGCTCGGCTGTGGCTCGGATCCATCGAAGATCAAGTCCCCGTGCACATCGGCCATGAAGTTTATGCTTCCAAACCAGACCTGACGGCCAGGGGCGTAGCTTTCGATCTGCTCTAGATGGCCAAGTGAGTTGGCTCGCAGTGCGAAGCCGCTGAATACGAAGATCTGTCCGGGGAGAAAAGTCTCACCCAGGACTGCGTCGTTGTCGATTGAAGAGGCCTTCAAGCCTATCGGTGACGACACGGAGGAACTCTCAATGAAAGCACCAATGTCGGTGTCAAAACCGGTGGATCTCGGGTAGGGGGTCCCTAACTGTGCGTCTAGGCGGATGGTAACAGGAGACAAGGGACACGATGTTTTACCCAGGTTTGGGCCTTCTTGATGGAGGTAAAACCCTACGTCCTGCTTGATTGATATTGATATTGTGGATGTTTACAAGAGTGGATCTACCACGAGATCAAGGTGGCTAAACCCTAGAAGCTAGCCTATGGTATGATTGTAATGGTTGTTATTGTTGTGTCCTACGGACTAGAGCCATCCGGTTTATATAGACACCGGAGAGGGCTAGGGTTACATAGAGTCGGTTACAATGGTAGGAGACTACATATCCGTATCGCCAAGCTTGCCTTCCACGCCAAGGAAAGTCCCATCCGGACACGGGACGAAGTCTTCAATCTTGTATCTTCATAGTCTTGGAGTCCGGTCGATGATGATAGTCTGGACGATGATAGTAATCCGGCTATCCGGACACCCCCTAATCCAGGACTCCCTCAGCAAGCAATAGAGAATAAATGGATTTTCAAGAAGAAGACTGACGCTGACGGTAATGTTACTGTTTACAAAGCTCGACTTGTTGCAAAAGGTTTTCGACAAGTTCAAGGAGTTGACTATGATGAGACCTTCTCACCCGTAGCGATGCTTAAGTCTGTCCGAATCATGTTAGCAATCGCCACATTTTAGGATTATGAAATATGGCAGATGGATGTCAAAACTGCATTTCTGAATGGATTTCTGGAAGAAGAGTTGTATATGATGCAACCGGAAGGTTTTGTCGATCCTAAGGGAGCTAACAAAGTGTGCAAGCTCCAACGATCAATCTATGGTCTGGTGCAAGCCTCTCGGAGTTGGAATAAACGCTTTGATAGTGTGATCAAAGCATATGGTTTTATACAGACTTTTGGAGAAGCCTGTATTTACAAGAAAGTGAGTGGGAGCTCTGTAGCATTTCTAATATTATATGTGGACGACATATTATTGATTGGAAATGATATAGAATTTCTGGATAGCATAAAAGGATACTTGAATAAAAGTTTTTCAATGAAGGACCTCGGTGAAGCTGCTTACATATTGGGCATCAAGATCTATAGAGATAGATCAAGACGCTTGATTGGACTTTCACAATGCACATACCTTGATAAAGTCTTGAAAAAGTTCAATATGGATCAGGCAAAGAAAGGGTTCTTGCCTGTATTACAAGGTGTAAGATTGAGTTAGACTCAATGCCCGACCACTGCAGAAGATAGAGAGAAAATGAAAGGAGTTCCCTATGCTTCAGCCATAGGCTCTATCATGTATGCAATGCTGTGTACCAGACCTGATGTGTGCCTTGCTATTAGCTTAGCAGGGAGGTACTAAAGTAATCCAGGAGTGGATCACTGGACAGCGGTCAAGAATATCCTGAAATACCTGAAAAGGACTAAGGATATGTTTCTCATTTATGGAGGTGACAAAGAGCTTGCCATAAAGGGTTACGTCGATGCAAGCTTTGACACTGATCCGGACGATTCTAAATTGCAAACCGGATACGTATTTTTATTAAACGGTGGAGCTGTAAGTTGGTGCAGTTCTAAACAAAGCGTCGTGGCGGGATCTACATGTGAAGCGGAGTACATAGCTGCTTCAGAAGCAGCAAATGAAGGAGTCTGGATGAAGGAGTTCATTTCCGATCTAGGTGTTATACCTAGTGCATCGGGACTAATGAAGATCTTCCGTGACAATACTGGTGCAATTGCCTTGGCAAAGTAATCCAGATTTCACAAGATGACCAAACACATCAAGAGACGCTTCAATTCCATTCGGGACCAAGTCCAAGTGGGAGACATAGAGATTTGCAAGATACATACGGATTTGAATGTTGCAGACCCGTTGACTAAGCCTCTCTCACGAGCAAAACATGAGCAGCACCAAGACTCCATGGGTGTTAGAACCATTACTGTGTAATCTAGATTATTGACTCTAGTGCAAGTGGGAGACTGAAGGAAATATGCCCTAGAGGCAATAATAAAGTTATTATTTATTTCCTTATATCATGATAAATGTTTATTATTCATGCTAGAATTGTATTAACCAGAAACATAATACATGTGTGAATACATAGACAAACAGAGTGTCACTAGTATGCCTCTACTTGACTAGCTCGTTAATCGAAGATGGTTATGTTTCCTAACCATAGACATGAGTTGTCATTTGATTAACGGGATCACATCATTAGGAGAATTATGTGATTGACTTGACCCATTCCGTTAGCTTAGCACTTGATCATTTAGTATGTTGCTATTGCTTTCTTCATGACTTATACAAAGTTCCTGCAACTATGAGATTATGCAACTCCCGTTTACCGGAGGAACACTTTGTGTGCTACCAAACGTCACAACGTAACTGGGTGATTATAAAGGTACTCTACAGGTGTCTCCAAAAGTATATGTTGAGTTGGCATAATTCGAGATTAGGTTTTGTCACTCCGATTGTCGGAGAGGTATCTCTGGGCCTTCTCGGTAATACTCATCACCTAAGCCTTGCAAGCATTGTAACTAATGAGTTAGTTATGAAATGATGTATTACGGAACGAGTAAAGAGACTTGCCGGTAACGATATTGAACTAGGTATTGGATACCGACGATCGAATCTCGGGCAAGTAACATAACGATGACAAAGGGAACAACGTATGTTGTTACGCGGTTTGACCGATAAAGATCTTCGAAGAAAATGTAGGAACCAATATGAACATCCAGGTTCCACTATTGGTTATTGACCGAGAATAGTTCTAGGTCATGTCTACATAGTTCTCGAACCCGTAGGGTCCGCACGCTTAACGTTACGATGACAGTTTTATGAGTTTTGATGTACCGAAGTTTGTTCGGAGTCCCGGATGTGATCATGGACATGACGAGGAGTCTCGAAATGGTCGAGACATAAAGATTTATATATTGGAAGCCTATGTTTGGACTTCGGAATAGTTCCGGGTGAAATCGGGATTTTACCGGAACACCGGGGGGTTACCGGAACCCTCCTGGGGGTTAATGGGCCTTTGTGGGCCATGGGGGAGAAGAGGAGGGCCGGCCAGGGCAGGCCGCGCGCCCCTTCCCCCCTAGTCC
>NC_041385.1:812942157-812947028 GCF_002162155.2 Triticum dicoccoides
TTTCCTCCCCCCAAGTCCTAATCCAACATGGAAAAGGGGGGGGGGAGTCCTACTCCCGGTGGGAGTAGGACTCCTCTGGCGCGCCTCCTCCTAGGGCCGGCCGCACCCCCCTTTGCTCCTTTATATACGGGGGCAGGGGGGCACCCTGGAACACACAAGTTGATCTACGGATCGTTCCTTAGCCGTGTGCGGTGCCCCCCTCCACCATATTCCACCTCGGTCATATCGTCGCGGAGTTTAGGCGAAGCCCTGCGCCGGTAGAGCATCATCATCGTCACCATGCTGTCGTGCTGACGGAACTCATCCCCGACACCCTGCTGGATCGGAGTCCGGGGATCATCATCGAGCTGAATGTGTGCTGAACACGGAGGTGCCGTACGTTCGGTACTTGGATCGGTAGGATCGTGAAGACGTACGACTACATCAACCGCGTTCTCATAACGCTTCCGCTTTCGGTCTATGAGGGTACGTGGACACACTCTCCCCTCTCGTTGCTATGCATCACCATGATCTTGTGTGTGCGTAGGAATTTTTTTGAAATTACTGCGTTCCTCAACAGCGTGAACCTGCTAGGCTTCTTGGGTGTGTATGGGAAGACAAAAGATACACCAAAGGCAAGGGAGGATTAGAAATGTGTGCACGAAAAATACGTCATGCATCGAAAGCACTATGAAGGTCCTGCCAGCTACGCTCTTACCAAAGAAGAGAAGGAAATCTTCTTTGAATGCCTGCTCAGTATGAGGGTCTCCTCTGGCTTCTCGTCCAATATAAAGGGAATAATAAATATCCCAGAGAAAATGTTCCAGAACCTAAAGTCTCATGACGTCCACGTGATTATGATGCAACTGCCAGAAAATGTTTGATTAGCCATTGTGAAGCTATGTGCATTCCTCAAGGGAATCTCTCAAAAGGTAATCGATCCAGAAATCCTACCAAGGTTAAGGAGTGATTTGGTGCAATGTCTTGTCAGTTTCGAGATGGTGTTCCCACCATCCTTCTTCAATATGATGACGCACGTCCTAGTTCATCTAGTCGACGAGATTGCCATTCTGGGCCCTGTATTTCTACACAGGATGTTCCCCTTTCAGAGGTCATGGGAATTTAAAGAAATATGTTCGTAACTGTGCTAGGCCAGAAGGAAGCATCTCCATGGGCCGGCAAATAGGGGAGGTCATTGGGTTTTGAGTTGACTTCATTCCTGAACTTAAGCCGATTGGTCTCCTTTAGTCGCGGTATGAGGGGAGACTGACTGGAAAAGGAACACTAGGACCGGAAGGGATGGGCATGCTTGGTCTCAAGCACACTACATAGTTCTACAGAATTCTACCTTGGTGACCCCGTATGTCAATGAACACAAGAATGTTCTGTGCTCCAAACACCTGAAGCAGTGTGACGACTAGATTACATGTGAACACATCAGAACTTTCGACAGTTGGTCAAACACATCTCATGGGTGACACCATGATACGTCTCCAACGTATCTATATTTTTTTGATTGTTCCATGTTGTTTTATTATCAATCTTGGATGTTTTATAATCATTTTATATCATTTTTGGTACTAACCTATTGACATAGCGCCAAGTGCCAGTTGCTGTTTTTTCCTTGTTTTTTACATCGCAAAAAGTCAATACCAGACGGAGTCCAAATGCCACGAAACTCCACGATGATTTTTTATGGGCCAGAAGGAAAATGTTGGGCCCTGGTTGCACCTCGGGGGAGTCCCGAGGAGGGGTGGCCCAGGCGCGCCCTGGTGGGTTGTGCCCACCTCGGGTGCCCCCCGGACCGCCTCTTTGCTCTATAAATACCCCAATATTCCAGTAGCCCTAGGAGCATCAACGATATATTCATCCAGCCGCCATAGGGTCCAGAACCACCAGATCCAATCTAGAAACCATCTCGGATGGGGTTCACCACCTCCATTGGTGCCTCTCTGATGATGCGTGAGTAGTTATTTGTAGATCTTCGGGTCCGTAGTTAGCAGCTAGATGTCTTTCTCTCTCTTGCTGAATTCTCAATACAACGGTCTCTTGGAGATCCATATGATGTAACTCATTTTGCGGTGTGTTCGTTGGGATCTGATGAACTTTGAGTTTATGATCAGTCATATCTTTCTATATCCATGAAAGTTATTTGAGTTTCTTTGATCTCTTATATGCATGATCTCTTATAGCTCCGATATTTGGGTTTTGTTTGGCCAACTTGATCTATTTATCTTCCAATGGGAAGAGGTGCCCGGTAGTGGGTTCGATCTTACGGTGCTTGATCCCAGTGACAGAAAGGGAACCGACGCGTATGTATCATTGCTACCAAGGATAATAAGACAAGATCCATATCTAACGCAATGGATAAACGGATCTTGTCTACATCATGTCATCGTTCTTATTGCATTATTCCATTTTTTCATGAACTTAATACACTAGATGCATGCTGGATAGCGGTCGATGTGTGGAGTAATAGTAGTAGATGCAGGCAGGAGTCAGTCTTCTAATCTTGGATGTGATGCCTGTGTAATGATCATTGCCTGGATATCATCATAATTATTTGAGGTTCTATCAATTGCCCAACAGTAATTTGTTTACCCACCGTTTTCTATCTTTCTTTCTCGTATAGTTGCCTTGCGATCTACTTTGCCTTTGCGTTTTTATTCAGATCTACTAAATCAAAAAAATACAAAAATATCTTGCTGCAATTTAACTTTATTTATTTTATTTGTCGTTCGATCTATCCATTTACTAACAAATTATCTCACGTTCGTTTGCCACTTGAGGCACCATACCCAGAAAGGGATTGGCAACCCTTTTAACACGTCGGGTTGTAAGGATTTATTATCTGTGTCCAGGGTCTGTTTACGTTATGTTGCTTGGTTCTCCTACTGGTTCAATAACCTTGGTCTCATCTGAGGGAAATACCTACCACCGCTGTGCCGCATCACCCCTTCCTCTTTGGGGAAATACCGATGTAGCTTCAAGCAACATCAAAAGGAATTTTTGGCGCCATTGCCAGGGAGAATCTTCAACATAACCAGGTTCCTAATCACAAATCTCATCTCCTCGCAATTTACATTATTTGCCATTGCCTCTCATTTTCCACTCCCCCACTTCACAAAAATTTTCCATTCTATTTTCCTCTCTTTTCCGTTCGCCCTTTTCTTGCCAGATCTGTTTTTGTATGCATTCTCGATTGCCGTTATGGATAGTTCTTCCTCTATTGTTTGCACTCCTGTGGACGAAGTCCTCAACTTTAAACAAAGGGGAGGAGAAAATTTAAAAGATGCTTGGTATAGAATTTGCAATGCTCATAATAGATCTATCCGTAGGCAATCTACCGTTGTGCTTCTATGTTGTTTTTATGTTGGCATCACCACTTGGTATAGATTCGTGCTTGATACGATTACCGGTCGCAATTTCTTAACGATTCCTCCTTTTCATGCTCTTAATGCTATGGGAAATTTAGTGGGCTCACCACCTCTTATGGTTAATGAAACAATTTTGACTCTTGAGCATGTTATGGAAAGATTAGATGCTATCGAAAATAAAATGCTCACCGAAGATCATATGGAAATCATACATAAAAAGATCCATAATTTTGCTACTAATCTTTGGTCAAAAGCAGGCGATATTTTTAAGTTGTTAAAAGAGAGGGGTACCTTAATCCAGGAAAGAATACAAGAAAGTCCATCTTGGATCGATAAATTGGAAGAAATCTTTAGTAATCTAAGCATGGCTTTTACTACCACTAAAATTATTGACGAAACTCCTATGAAGAGTAAGATATCCAAGAACAAGGGTGCAACTCCTAGTGATAGCAATAAAGGACATCTTAAGATGATTAGTATCCACCATGATTTTGTTGAAGTGATAAGAGATCATTTTTGCAAGAATGAAATCCTTAAATTTACCCCTAGAAGTATTGCTATTGAAGGTCTTTATGTTAAATCCTTAAAGGATTCTAAGTGTTTGATTGAAGAGTTGGACAAAGATGACAAAACTTAGATCCTCGCTTTATGCCTAGCTAAGGGCGTAAAACTATAGCGCTTGTCGGGAGGCAACCCAATGAATGACATTTACTTTTGCTTTTTGCGTTCTGTTCTTGAGTTTTGTATTTTTTGTGTTTTAGTTTGTGATTGTTCCAAGTAGAACCGAATAGATCATCTTGGGTGATAGTTGTTTGATCTTGATGAAAAAGAAAGAAACTTTGCGCTCACGAAAAAAGTTCTTATTTTTAATCAGAAAGAGGTTTTGACCTGATTCTTTTTTCAGAAGATTAATATACAAATTTCCCAGGTCTTCATATAATTTTCAGATTTTTTCGAGTTCCAGAAGTTTTCGTTTAAGTCAGATTAGTACAGTGTCACATCCCTAGCTGCTGGTAGTGCTCTAGGCTAGCTCATGTGTGCATCATGTTTAAATTCTGAAAATTTGAACTGAGGGAATTTTGGAAGCCTCAAAAACTTAAATAAAAGAGGGGCAAAAACCCTAGAAATCTCATTCATTGCTCCAAAATGCTCTCCTTAAATGTTTGATAATTTTTGGTAAGGGTTCTGGTCCCAACCAAAATATTGAACATTTTTAAGGAATTATTTTTGGGACTTTGGATTTAATTCATTAGCTATTTGAATTTGAATTATATTCATATAATTAGAATATAATTTCAAATACCCTTGAAATATTTTATAAGCTTTTGGAAAAGTCCATCTAGCAATATAAAATATTCAGAGGAGTTTTTGGGCATTGTTTGAATTATTTTAAATTCAAAACAGTGGCAAAATAAATTAAGTAAAACAAACAAAACAGAAGGAAAAATAAAACAGAGCAGAAAACCTACCTGGGCCACTTACCCGCAGCCTACCTGGCGCCACCAACCGGCCCAG
>NC_041385.1:812947394-812986458 GCF_002162155.2 Triticum dicoccoides
GCAGCCCCCGACCCCCTCTCACTTCTCCCTCGCTCTCTGGACCTCCCTCCCCCTCGCTCCTCTGTTTCCCCTCCCGCGACCGAATGGAGGCCGTCGCCGCCGACCAGCGCTCGCGCGGCCACAGCCACCGTCTCGCCTCCCCGGCGCCTCCCAAAGCTCCACTGTTCCGCCCTCGTCCTCCTCGCCGTCTCACGCGACCAGAAGGGCCCCGAGCAGCCGCCATCGTCATCATCTCCAAGCTTCGGCCCCGGCGCCCTTCTCCGTCGATTCGGCCACTCCGGCGCGCCCCCGAGCCCACTAACCCTCCCTGCAGCTCCGCGGTGAGCCTTTGACCCGATTTCCCCTCTCCCCGTGCCCTACCTCCCGCTGTGGCCGCTGATTCCATCAAGGCCGAAACCCACCGCCGCACGAGCTCGACGCCGGCGTCACTCCGGTGACCATTTGGTCGCACACCAGCGTCCAACGAACTCGAGGCTGCACACAGAGCATGGCTAGCGCGTTAGTTGGTTCGTTTGCGCGCTGCAACACCAAACCCGCAACTCATCCGAACTCCGGCCGCCGCTAAAGCTCGTCGCCGACCACTCTCCGGCCACTCCCCGGCCGCATCCCGTAGTCGTGCTCCACGCGCCAAACGGCGCTCTGTAGGCCATTTCCGCAGCGCACCACCGCGTCGGGACTCGCCGGCGGCTAAACGCCGGCGACCGTTGACCCTTGACCGGCGTGGGTTGACCCACTGCCCGGTTTGACCCTCCCCTCTCTCTCACTGACGTGTGGGCCCCAGGCCATTAACTAAACCCAATTAGCCACTAACACTGACCAGTGGGCCCTGACCCCCCTAATCCTTTAATTAAGCAGATAACCCCCTGTTAACTAACTGTGACGCTGACATATGGGTCCCACAGGTCAGTTTGACCTGGACGGCGCCCGTTGACCTGCTGAGGTCAGCATGAGGTCATGCTGACGCAATAATTCCTTTCTGGAATTAAAATAAATTAGGAAATGATTTATAATTCCAGAAATAGCTAAAACTTCAATAAATCATAGAAAATTAACCGTAACTCCAAATTAAATAATTTATATATGAAAAATTATCAGAAAAATTCAAGGAATCCATCTGTACCATTTTCATGCATGTTAGAACAACTCATCACTACTGTTTAGGGCAAATGAAGTGAATGACATTTAAATAACCACATATGGAGTTTGAATTTGAATCTTGGATTCAAACCAACTTCATTTAATCTGGTTTTAGGTGCATTAGCCCAAAACACATTCATTTTGCCATGTCATGATCATGCATCATATTGTGCATTGCATTGATTGTGTTCCTTTCTATGTTGCAGGTATTTGTTCCCTCTCGATAGACGTGATACCGATGATGTGATCGTTGACACTGATGAAGACTCAATGTTATCTTCAGAAGTGCCAGGCAAGCAAAACCCCCTTGTTCATTCCGATAAAATCCCACTCTTTCGCTCCTGCTCTCTTTTACTGCATTAGGACAACAACGATATATTTCTTACTTGCTGCGGTAGCTGAACCCCTTTATCCTGTGCATGACCTGTCATTGCCACAGTAAATAGATGAAACCCACTAGCATGAGTAGGAGTTGTTTGAGCCCTGTTGTGCCTACTCATTCATGCTTGTTGTCATGCCTGCTACTGCTTAGAGTTGTGTCAGGTCTGATTCATCGGGGATGAATCAGAGGCGCGTGAACATGTCCTACTGTGTGTGAGCTAAGTGTGTGAACACGATTTGGTAAAGGTAGCGGTGAGAGGCCATGTAGGAGTACATGGTGGGTTGTCTCATTGCAGCCGTCCTCAGGAACTGAGTTCTGTGTTTGTGATCCATGAACAGCTACTACCACACATTGGGATCCTTAATTGACTCTCTCGACTTATTAATCAACTTGATCTCTGTCCAGGAGTTGCAACTAGTTTCTGGTGTTTGTAGGTAGTGTTAGTAGTCTACCAAGTGGCACCCGATACAGGTGGGCTTGGGACAGACTAGGCACAGTGGCCCGGTGTACCAAGTGGCACCCGGTTGGTGGGCTTGGGAACCCTGCACACATCGTTTGGGGCCGTGAGCGACACCCCGTCCGGATCTCCTTGCGGTTGGAACCCGAATAGGCGATAAACCTGGACTAGAGACTTGTTCGGTTAGTCATGTCGTGGCCGACTCCCTCACCCGGCTTCCGCTTGAAGGTTGCCGAGGTACATGACGTGTACAGGGCGGTAAGTGGCGAGAGCGTGTGTGAAGAGGTACACCCCTGCAGGGTTAACATCATCTATTCGAATAGCCGGATTCCTCGGATATGGAAACTTGGACCCCTTGCATAGTTCATAGACAAGTGAAAGTGGATACTCTAAAATACGCAAGATAAGCGTGAGTGCTATGGATGGCGTTCTCGTAGGGAGACGGGAGCGGATCCATAGTGGTGTATTGGTTGGTGAATATGTGGACTCGTGTGCGCCACCTCAAAAGAGTTACATTGCAGTCGTAGTTCAGGATAGCCACCGAGTCAAAGCTGGCTTGCTGCAGTTAAACCCCACCATCCATTTTTGTTGATAATGATGCATAGGTAGTTAGTTCTGATGTAAGTCTTGCTGGGTACATTTGTACTCACGTTTGCCTATTTTATGTTTTGCAGAGAGACTTCAGTCTCACTAGTAGTTCCGCGTGGACTTCGACGTTTAGCTTGTTACCTCAGCTACGATCTTGTGCCCTCGGCAGGATCTGGTAGATAGTCAGGCTTCTCAGCCTTTTTCATTTATAGATGTCTGTACTCAGACATGATAGCTTCCGCATGTGCTTTGACTTGTATGCTCTGAATGTTGGGTCGTGAGACCCCTGTTTGTAATATCTCGCTCCTCGGAGCCTATTGGATAAATACTCGAGTCATAGAGTCATGTTGTGATGCCATGTTGTATTTGCACATATCGAGCATATTCTGTGTATGTTATTGAAATGCTTGGTATGTGTGGGATCTGACCATCTAGTTGTTTATCTTTAGTAGCCTCTCTTACCGGGAAATGTCTCCTAGTGTTTCCACCGAGCCATGGTAGCTTGCTACTGCTCCGGAACACTTAGGCTGGCCGGCATGTGTCCTTCTTCGTTCCTGTGTCTGTCCCTTCGGGGAAATGTCACGCGATGAATATCGGAGTCCTGTTAGCCTGCTACAGCCCGGTTCACCGGAGTCCTGCTAGCCCAGTGCTACAGCCTGGATTCACTCGCTGATGACCGACACGTTCGATGCTGGGTCATGGATGCCTGTCCCTGTAAGTCTGTGCCACTTTGGGTTTACGACTAGCCATGTCAGCCCGGGCTCCTTATCATATGGATGCTAGCGACACTATCACATACGTGTGCCAAAAGGCACAAACAGTCCCGGGCTAAGGTAAGGCGACACCCGTGGGAATACCGTGCGTGAGGCTGCAAAGTGATATGAGGTGTTACATGCTAGATCGATGTGGCATTGAGTCGGGGTCCTGACAGCGCTGGTATCAGAGCTTGACTGCCTGTAGGATTATCAAGCCAAACTGGTCGAAGTTGAGTCTAGAAATTCTTTAGGTATATAAGGGAATTGATTGTGGGATGGAACGTAAGGCTCTTTTTACTCCTTATACCTTATGCCCTTCTGATCTGAGTCATCTTATCTTTTCTACGGGGATTAAGAACTAGGCTATCTCTTCTTTCTATCAGGATCACGTGTTACTAATCAGTGGACTTATAAGATTGTTGGATTTAAGTCTCAGTTCAGTTCCTACTACTTCCGTATGTTAATTGTTGATCTCGAAACCTTGATATTGTGCTTCTGAGTGGTTATGCCACCATTTTTGTGAATGTCTCAAATCTTTTCTGAGCATTTACAGCCGTTATGCTGTCCGAGTCATCCCAGGTTTCTAAGTAGTCTGATGCAATTGCAAATCCTTTCTTCCCGTTTCAATGTTCCCATGGGCCAGATTAACCACACTAATCAGTGAGTTGAGGTACTCCGTTACCTTGACATATATGTTGGAGATATTATTATGATCCTAGGTGTCTTAGGGGATCACCTAGTAATTTAGCCATGATTGGTGTCCCAGTGTGATGATTCTGGCCTTTATCCTCGAAAGCATTCCGTGATGCTACTTAGTAGTAGGTATTCTACTCCTGGGTTCTGAACCCGAGATTCACTCTACCTACTTCATGTTGATAGTAATTGCTAGTGCCTTTAGGATATTAGTAACCTTTGCGATAGTCCTCGAGGTCCGTGGTATATCGTTCTTCCAAATACCATGAACCATTATAGCAGAAGTTTGTTGGATCAAAAGATCACAACAGGCCCTCTATGAGTTCTCCATGCTATATTGTGACTCTGCCAGCTCAACCTTTTGGCATGGGTTATCCGGAAGAATTATGTTGAACTTTGTTCCGCATACCAACCCATGTATCCACAACTCAGAAAGTTATATGTTCCTTTGAGTTGTCCCTCTTTAGTTGTCTACTGACCTTCGTCTATCAATTGATAGTCAAGGGTATGCATGCATTCGTTTACCGATGCCTATTACCCTTGTGGTCCGTCAAGCCATTCTGTCTAGAATGAATAGGAGAAACAAACTCCAGAATCTCATCCATATCTAGGATTGGGTTAAAGTAGTTGTATTCCGCAGATCAAATTGCTACTCCAGCTTTTGTTCTGCTCTACCTTGGAGTATTACATATTTTATATCGAGATTGTTATAGGAATTGCACACCATCCTATGAACTCTTGGTACAGTGATACTTCTTGCCGTCATTGTTCATTCCTCGGTTCCTGTGTTATTGTAACCGGAATGCCGACAAATGAATCATGGTGTGTGAATTCAATACTCCTAGCAACCTTGTTGCCTGGTAGTTAATGGATAATAATTTCGTTCTTAGCGTGCTGGTTTTTGAATCATCCCTCTAAGACTGATCGTGCTACCTAGTCCTTGTTCTCGGTGCACTCCTCGATCGATGAGTTAGGATTATTTCAAATCTTCGCTCTATTGATCATATCGTCTTGCCTCAAAAAGCAAGATTGTTCTCGAGCCTAGTAACATATCGGTGCTTCGTGATTTTCCGAAGATCTTCTCGGAAGTATTACCAGGTTGTCACCTGACCGCTGTGTTGAGCTCGTGATCAAGTTGGTTTCTTGTGAACCACCCTTCCCCAAGAATCTGTGTTGGATATCCCTGAGCTAGTTGGTTAAGCTAGACAACAACTTGGAGAGTTGGAAGATAAAATCTTTCCTGACTTAGTTCGTTCCAAAGGGATATTCTTGTGTAGGGTGTGCTGAAGAAAGATGATATCTTCATCGATTGGTCCTTGTGATCAGTTGTTGGACCTATTGTCTTATCAATCCTTGATTTGAGTGTGGGCTATCGTCAAATCAAATCAGTACCAACGATGCTCGTAATGTTGTCTTATTCGTGGTTGATCCCTCGAGCATACACCATGACATCTTTGGTCTGACCAATGCTATCACTGTGTTCACTTAACTATGGAATTCCTTTTAAAAGGAAACCCATATGAATTGTTGTTGTGCCCATTGACAACATCCTTGTTTTCTCCATAATTCTGCTGAACATTAAGCTAGTGTTGGAAACTTTTGAAGCATTTTCTTCATGCTAGCTCATGAAGTATTTGTTTGATGGAAGGAGTGACTTCCTCTTATACACGAGCATTTGGTGAAAGTTGCCGCCGTGAATTTGAGAAAGATTGTTTTGTTTCCTTTGGAATCATCCCAAATCAGTCATGCACACGTGCGAAGTATTCTGTAGTCTGGAGACTTGCAACCTTCATTCTATATGTGTCCCTAGCACACTAAGCCACTGATTGACTTGTTCAAGGAAAAGAAGTCTATGCTTGGGATCTAATCCATGGACTTGCGTAAAGACTTCGATATCCTCGATGATGGTTCTCCACCTGAACTCGGTAGTGTTTTATTGTAAGACTACCATGTGGGCAGGCTTGTCTGGAACAACGTGTTCACATGTTTGTAGCAGAACCAGCTCATGTTTTGGAGCTTGCTATCGTAGTTCATTTCCTGAGAATCTCGCAACGTCATCTCGTTGATCTGTGTTGCAAATTTTCATTTTTCTTCCTAGACTCGATGAGTCTGGAATATCCTGACACCAACCAGATCTGAGTCTCAGGCAGATATGATGGTTGGAATATTTCCCAAGAACTATAATATTGGTCCCTCGATAACCGGTAAAGTGGATGTCGTGGCCAACACACCCAGCCGGAAGACCTATTATTGTATTATCTTGTTGAGGAAGTTGGCCACCTCCCCATAAGGATTTCGTAGGAATTACCTCCGTAACTGTTCCTTATGGATTCTATTGCTCCCGAAGTCCGACCTTTTACTTGTTGTCTAGTTACCAAACCATTTCAATGATTGGATTACACTAGCACATCAAGGAGAACATTAGAAGCGGAGTGCTAAATGTCTCTCGCTCGATCATCCAGATTTTGTTTCCTTGGCCTCGCTAGGATGAAATCTGAGTTGATGTTATCTTCCTATGCATCTGCATCGTCCATCGTTGTTCATCATGGTGGTATGTTGTGTTGCCAGGATCCTTGACACGGATGTTGGTAAAACCTTGATGAATATGGAAATGCTCAAGTTCTTGAGAGCATGCACAAGCGCTAGGTGTTATCATCGGCACTAACTGGTTTTGCTCTCAGTTTCCTAGGCAATGCTATGACCTTTTCAAACAGTGAATTCACCCTCTATTGTTGGGTTCTTCCCCAGTTACCAGAATCATTCCCAGCATTTGCATTTTGTTCCCAGCTTGCACCACCAATGTGCCACTCTACCATGGGTCTCTTCCATTTCCGGTGGTAAGCAAATTCATCCATTACGTTGTCTTCAACAAGGTAATCCACATCATCCAAGTCCGAGTATGCCATTCTACCGAACCCCTCCAAACGATCACTCAAGAATTGCCTTAGGCTGGTATAAAGAGTTTCAATGATCTCGGTATCAAAAGTAATTCTTTTTGCCACTTAAGGGGATATATCTTCGAGTCACCTTCCCTAAGGTGCATCATTATGGTGTCATGTCAACTTAACTCCTCGCTACGTTGACAATCGTTTTCCACCTTCTTAAGTGTGGAATTATTGTCCACCTAGTGAACCTTCGTCATCCGTTTCTTTCCACCCCTCTTGATGTGTATCTCGTGTCTCAACCCGAGAGATGGTTCTAAGTCTCATTCCGTGAGTTAATCCTGAGTTGTTCGACCTTCGAGGAGACCGATCCTTCTAGAGTTTTCCTTTCCTCTTCTTGTCATGATTAGCTGAAGTTCTCAGAGCAAGATGACAAGACAAAGATGGTGTTCAAATCAACGTTCATTTGAAGTGCAACCTGGATCGTGAAGATTGTACTAGTTTGCGTTTTCCCCTTCATCCTACCCTACGCTTGAATCTCGAGACGAGATTCTTGTTTAGTGGGGGTGAGTTGTCACATCCCTAGCTGCTGGTAGTGCTCTAGGCTAGCTCATGTGTGCATCATGTTTAAATTCTGAAAATTTGAACTGAGGGAATTTTGGAAGCCTCAAAAACTTAAATAAAAGAGGGGCAAAAACCCTAGAAATCTCATTCATTGCTCCAAAATGCTCTCCTTAAATGTTTGATAATTTTTGGTAAGGGTTCTGGTCCCAACCAAAATATTGAACATTTTTAAGGAATTATTTTTGGGACTTTGGATTTAATTCATTAGCTATTTGAATTTGAATTATATTCATATAATTAGAATATAATTTCAAATACCCTTGAAATATTTTATAAGCTTTTGGAAAAGTCCATCTAGCAATATAAAATATTCAGAGGAGTTTTTGGGCATTGTTTGAATTATTTTAAATTCAAAACAGTGGCAAAATAAATTAAGTAAAACAAACAAAACAGAAGGAAAAATAAAACAGAGCAGAAAACCTACCTGGGCCACTTACCCGCAGCCTACCTGGCGCCACCAACCGGCCCAGACGGCCCAGCCCGCCACCGCTACTTCCCCCCCTGTCGTCTTCCTCTTGCCAGTGGGAGCAGCTGCGTGCTCGCACGCGCGCGGCCGAGGAGGCCACCTCCTTCCTGCCTGGCTGCCTCCTCCTTCCATGGTCCCTCCCGCGACGCCACGCAGCCCCCGACCCCCTCTCACTTCTCCCTCGCTCTCTGACCTCCCTCCCCCTCGCTCCTCTGTTTCCCCTCCCGCGACCGAATGGAGGCCGTCGCCGCCGACCAGCGCTCGCGCGGCCACAGCCACTGTCTCGCCTCCCCGACGCCTCCCAAAGCTCCACTGTTCCGCCCTCGTCCTCCTCGCCGTCTCACGCGACCAGAAGGGCCCCGAGCAGCCGCCATCGTCATCATCTCCAAGCTTCGGCCCCGGCGCCCTTCTCCGTCGATTCGGCCACTCCGGCGCGCCCCCGAGCCCACTAACCCTCCCTGCAGCTCCGCGGTGAGCCTTTGACCCGATTTCCCCTCTCCCCGTGCCCTACCTCCCGCTCTGGCCGCTGATTCCATCAAGGCCGAAACCCACCGCCGCACGAGCTCGACGCCGGCGTCACTCCGGTGACCATTTGGTCGCGCACCAGCGTCCAACGAACTTGAGGCTGCACACAGAGCATGGCTAGCGCGTTAGTTGGTTCGTTTGCGCGCTGCAACACCAAACCCGCAACTCATCCGAACTCCGGCCGCCGCTAAAGCTCGTCGCCGACCACTCTCCGGCCACTCCCCGGCCGCGCCACCATCCTGGTTGGATGCGGACGAGCGTCCGCATCCCGTAGTCGTGCTCCGCGCGCCAAACGGCGCTCTGTAGGCCATTTCCGCAGCGCACCACCGCGTCGGGACTCGCCGGCGGCTAAACGCCGGCGACCGTTGACCCTTGACCGGCGTGGGTTGACCCACTGCCCGGTTTGACCCTCCCCTCTCTCTCACTGACGTGTGGGCCCCAGGCCATTAACTAAACCCAATTAGCCACTAACACTGACCAGTGGCCCGCGACCCCCCCTAATCCTTTAATTAAGCAGATAACCCCCTGTTAACTAACTGTGACGCTGACATATGGGTCCCACAGGTCAGTTTGACCCGGACGGCGCCCGTTGACCTGCTGAGGTCAGCATGAGGTCATGCTGACGCAATAATTCCTTTCTGGAATTAAAATAAATTAGGAAATGATTTATAATTCCAGAAATACCTAAAACTTCAATAAATCATATAAAATTAACCGTAACTCCAAATTAAATAATTTATATATGAAAAATTATCAGAAAAATTCAAGGAATCCATCTGTACCATTTTCATGCATGTTAGAACAACTTATCACTACTGTTTAGGGCAAATGAAGTGAATGACATTTAAATAACCACATATGGAGTTTGAATTTGAATCTTGGATTCAAACCAACTTCATTTAATCTGGTTTTAGGTGCATTAGCCCAAAACACATTCATTTTGCCATGTCATGATCATGCATCATATTGTGCATTGCATTGATTGTGTTCCTTTCTATGTTGCCGGTATTTGTTCCCTCTCGATAGACGTGATACCGATGATGTGATCGTTGACACTGATGAAGACTCAATGTTATCTTCAGAAGTGCCAGGCAAGCAAAACCCCCTTGTTCATCCCGATAAAATCCCACTCTTTCGCTCCTGCTCTCTTTTACTGCATTAGGACAACAACGATATATTTGTTACTTGCTGCGGTAGCTGAACCCCTTTATCCTCTGCATGACCTGTCATTGCCACAGTAAATAGATGAAACCCACTAGCATGAGTAGGAGTTGTTTGAGCCCTGTTGTTCCTACTCATTCATGCTTGTTGTCATGCCTGCTACTGCTTAGAGTTGTGTCAGGTCTGATTCATCGGGGATGAATCAGAGGCGTGTGAACATGTCCTACTGTGTGTGAGCTAAGTGTGTGAACACGATTTGGTAAAGGTAGCGGTGAGAGGCCATGTAGGAGTACATGGTGGGTTGTCTCATTGCAGCCGTCCTCAGGAACTGAGTTCTGTGTTTGTGATCCATGAACAGCTACTACCACACATTGGGATCCTTAATTGACTCTCTCGACTTATTAATCAACTTGATCTCTGTCCAGGAGTTGCAACTAGTTTCTGGTGTTTGTAGGTAGTGTTAGTAGTCTACCAAGTGGCACCCGGTACAGGTGGGCTTGGGACAGACTAGGCACAGTGGCCCGGTGTACCAAGTGGCACCCGGTTGGTGGGCTTGGGAACCCTGCACACATCGTTTGGGGCCGTGAGCGACACCCCGGCCGGATCTCCTTGCGGATGGAACCCGAATAGGCGATAAACCTAGACTAGAGACTTGTTCGGTTAGTCAGGTCGTGGCTGACTCCCTCGCCCGGCTTCCGCTTGAAGGTTGCCAAGGTACATGACGTGTACAGGGCGGTAAGTGGCGAGAGCGTGTGTGAAGAGGTACACCCCTGCAGGGTTAACATCATCTATTCGAATAGCCGGATTCCTCGGATATGGAAACTTGGACCCCTTGCATAGTTCATAGACAAGTGAAAGTGGATACTCTAAAATACGCAAGATAAGCGTGAGTGCTATGGATGGCGTTCTCGTAGGGAGACGGGAGCGGATCCATAGTGGTGTATTGGTTGGTGAATATGTGGACTCGTGTGCGCCACCTCAAAAGAGTTACATTGCAGTCGTAGTTCAGGATAGCCACCGAGTCAAAGCTGGCTTGCTGCAGTTAAACCCCACCATCCCTTTTTGTTGATAATGATGCATAGGTAGTTAGTTCTGATGTAAGTCTTGCTGGGTACATTTGTACTCACGTTTTCCTATTTTATGTTTTGCAGAGAGACTTCAGTCTCATTAGTAGTTCCGCGTGGACTTCGACGTTTAGCTTGTTACCTCAGCTACGATCTTGTGCCCTCGGCAGGATCTGGTAGATAGTCAGGCTTCTCAGCCTTTTTCATTTATAGATGTCTGTACTCAGACATGATAGCTTCCGCATGTGCTTTGACTTGTATGCTCTGAATGTTGGGTCATGAGACCCCTGTTTGTAATATCTCGCTCCTCGGAGCCTATTGGATAAATACTCGAGTCATAGAGTCATGTTGTGATGCCATGTTGTATTTGCACATATCGAGCATATTGTGTGTATGTTATTGAAATGCTTGGTATGTGTGGGATCTGACCATCTAGTTGTTTATCTTTAGTAGCCTCTCTTACCGGGAAATGTCTCCTAGTGTTTCCACCGAGCCATGGTAGCTTGCTACTGCTCCGGAACACTTAGGCTGGCCGGCATGTGTCCTTCTTCGTTCCTGTGTCTGTCCCTTCGGGGAAATGTCACGCGATGAATACCGGAGTCCTGTTAGCCTGCTACAGCCCGGTTCACCGGAGTCCTGCTAGCGCAGTGCTACAGCCTGGATTCACTCGTTGATGACCGACACGTTCGATGCTGGGTCATGGATGCCTGTCCCTGTAAGTCTGTGCCACTTTGGGTTTACGACTAGCCATGTCAGCCTGGGCTCCTTATCATATGGATGCTAGCGACACTATCATATACGTGTGCCAAAAGGCGCAAACGGTCCCGGGCTAAGGTAAGGCGACACCCGTGGGAATACCGTGCGTGAGGCCGCAAAGTGATATGAGGTGTTACATGCTAGATCGATGTGGCATTGAGTCGGGGTCCTGACATACAGAATGTTCTGTTTTGACAGATTCTGTTTTCTTTGTGTTGTGTGCTTATTTTGATGGCTCTATGGTTTTCTTTGATAACTTTTTCCATAGAAAAGTTGGAATACAGTAGATATAATACAAAAACAAAATATGAATTTGTTTAATACAGTAATTATAGTAGTGGTTTACTTTTGTTCACTAGCGGATCTTGCGGAGGTTTTGTTGAGTTCTGTGTGATTGAAGTTCTCAAGTTTTGGGTTATCTTACGATGGATCAAGGAAGGATGGAAGAGCCTAAGCTTGGGGATGCCCCGGCATCCAAAGCTATTATCCAAAAATGAGCAGCCAACTAAGCTTGGGGATGCCCCCGAGTGGCATCCCCGCTTTCTTCCAACAACTATCGGTATTTTACTCGAGACTATATTTTTACTCGCCACATGATATGTGTTTTGCTTGGAGCGTCCTGTATGATATGAGTGTTTGCTTGTTTTATTTTGTGTTTTAAGTTATCAATCCTTGCTGGACACACATATTTGAGAAAGCCAAAATTATGCCATGACTTGTTAGAATTTCTCTCTATGCTTCACTTAAATCTTTTATGAGCTGGGACATGCTCTAGTGGTTCACTTATATCTTTTTGAGCACGGTGTGCTTAGTATTTTTGAACAAATGCTCTCTTGATTCACTTAGATTTATTTGAGAGTCAGTAAAGTTTTGAAGAAATTCTCTCTTGCTTCACTTAAATTATTTTCAGAGAAAGAAAATTTGTTATGGTCATGATCTTCACTTATATTTGTTTGAGCTTATGAAAAGCAACACATGAAAATTAGTCCTAAAGTGATAGATATCCAAGAAGGATAAAGAAATAAAAAATACAATGTCATGAAGACTATTGGACAAAATAAACTTGATTCTTGGTAATAGTTTTGAGATATGATGATGTGATATGTGAGTTATGTTGATGAGTAATTGTGCTCTTGTAAGAATATTGGTGTTAAGGTTTGTGATTCCCTATGCATGCACGAATGTCAATAATCATGCAATGAAAATTATATCCTACTTGTGGTGCATTATTCGGTGTTACCTATGATTAATGCTTGCTTATGAAATTATTCGTTTCTTGGTTGGTCGCTTCTCATTTTTTTGCTAGCCTTCATTTTGCACTAACTGTGACCTCTACTTGTGCATCCAAAATCCTTTAAACCAGTTTTGCCACATGAGTCCACTATATATACCTATATGCGGCATTCCTTTGCCGTTCTAAGCAAATTTGCATGGGTCGTCTCTAATTTTCAAAAAAATACTTCTCTTTTATGTGTTTGTTTCGCTCGCGGAGCGGTGAAGGGTGGCTAATATTTTCCATGCTAGATGTGTTATTCTCAAGATGAATGTTTATTCACTTGTCATTGCATGAGAGTAAGGCAACGTTCTTAGGGATGCCCAGTCCAGAAATGCAAAAAAATGAATGTACTTTATGTTGTCAAATAATAAATTCCTTTGAAAGTGTTGGTATGGAAGGCAACCGTGGATTCGGCTAGCCATGGAAAGTGAAAGTATGGTGGAAAAAGGAATGAACTTTATTTTCTGTTTGGGAACCGCCTATGGCATATCTAGCATGGAAAGTGTTCGAAATTCTAAGTCGTTTTCGTTGGTGGGATGGATACACCTCCCAAAATGTTTTTATCTCTATGTTTTTCGCTTTGAGCTCTGGCACCTCTACAAATCCCTACTTCCCGCTGCGAAGGGCATTTCTTTTACTTTATGCAAAAAAAATTGAACTTGAGTCTTCATCCTCTCTTATAAAAGCACCAACTAGGAGGCAATATGATCATACTCAAGTATTGGGTGTAGCTAATATTTGAGTGTGTCTCATGAATGGATCAATGTTTGAGCATGATGGGCTAGGGATAACTTATTTTAGCATTGATATTTTGAAAGACACGGTTGCTTGTTGATATGCTTGAGTATCTAAATTATCGTGTCAAAACTAGACTATTGCTTTGAATCACATAAAAGTCCAAATGTACATGCTATAAAGAAAGAATATGATATGACATGATAAACAGCACTCCACATCAAAAAAATTGTTTTTATCACTTACCTACTCGAGGATGAGTAGGAGTTAAGCTTGGGGATGCTGATACGTCTCCAATGTGTCTATAATTTTTTATAGTTCCATGCTGTTTTATTATCAATCTTGGATGTTTCATAATCATTTTATAGTCATTTTATATAATTTTTGTTACTAACCTATTGACATAGTGCCAAGTGCCAGTTGTTGTTTTCCCATGTTTTTTACATCATAGAAAATCAATACCAGACGGAGTCCAAATGCCACGAAACTCCACGATGATTTTTATGGGATAGAAGGAAGATGTTGTTGGGGAACATAGTAATTTCAAAAACAATCCTACGCACACGCAAGATCATGGTGATGCATAGCAACGAGAGGGGAGAGTGTCGTCCACGTACCCTCGTAGACCGTAAGCGGAAGCATTATGACAACGCGGTTGATGTAGTCGTACGTCTTCATGATCCGACCGATCCAAGTACCGAACACACGGCACCTCCGAGTTCAGCACACGTTCAGCTCGGTGACGTCCCAGGAACTCCGATCCAGCAAAGTGTCAAGGACGAGTTTCGTCAGCACGACGGTGTGATGACGGTGATGATGAAGCTACCGACGCAGGGCTTCGCTTAAGCACCGCTACAATATGACCGAGATGGATTATGGTGGAGGGGGGCATCGCACACGACTAAAAGATCAATGATCAACTTGTGTGTCTATGGGGTGCCCCCTCCCCCGTATATAAAGGAGTGGAGGAGGGGAAGGGGCCGGCCCACCTAGGTGCGCCCCAAGGGTAGTCCTACTCCCACCGGGAGTAGGACTGCAGCCCTTCCAAGAGTAGGAGTAGGAGAGAGGGAAGGAGGAGAGAGGGGGAAGGAAAGGGGGCGCCCCCCCTCCTTGTAAAATTTGGACTAGAGGGGGAGGGGGCGCTTGTCCTTCCTGGGCCGCCCCTCTTATTCTCCACTAAGGCCCAAATAGACCCATTACACTCCCCGGGGGTTCCAGTAACTCCCCTGTACTCCGGTATTTGTCTGAACTTGCCCGGAACTCTTCCGGAGTCCAAACATACTCATCCAATATATTGATCTTTATGTCTCGACCATTTCGAGACTCCTCTTCATGTCCGTGATCATATCCGGGACTCCGAACTACCTTTGATATATCGAAACACATAAACTCATATTACCGATCGTCACCGAATGTTAAGCGTGCGGACCCTACGGGTTTGAGAACTATGTAGACATGACCCAGACTCATCTCCGGTCAATAACCAATAACGGAACCTGGATGCTCATATTGGCTCCTACATATTCTACGAAGATCTTTATCGGTCAAACCGAATAACATCATACATTGTTCCCTTTGTCATTGGTATGTTACTTGCCCGAGATTTGATAGTTGGTATCTCAATACCTTGTTCAATCTCGTTACCGGCAAGTCTCTTTACTCGTTCCATAATACATCATCATGCAACTAACTCATTAGTTGCATTGCTTGTAAGGCTTATAGTGATGTGCATTACCGAGAGGGCCCAGAGATACCTCTCCGACAATTGGAGTGACAAATCCTAATCTCAATCTATGCCAACCCAACAAGTACCTTCGGAGACACCTGTAGAGCACCTTTATAATCAACCAGTTATGTTGTGACGTTTGGTAGCACACAAAGTGTTCCTCCGGTTGTCGGAAGTTGCATAATCTCATAGTTATAGGAACATGTATAAGTCATGAAGAAAGCAATAGTAATATGCTAAATGATCAAATGCTAAGCTAACATAATGGGTCAAGTCAATCACATCATTCTCTAATGATGTGATCCCGTTAATCAAATGACAACTCATGTCTATGGCTAGGAAACTTAACCATCTTTGATTCAACGAGCTAGTCAAGTGGATGCATACTAGTGACACTTAGGTTGTCTATATATTCACACATGTACTAAGTTTCTGGTTAATACAATGCTAGCATGAATAATAAACATTTATCATGATATAAGGAAATATAAATAACAACTTTATTATTGCCTCTAGGGCATATTTTGTCAGATGTTGGGCCCTGGTTGCACCCGCGGGGAGTCCCGAGGAGGGGACAACCCACCAGGGCACGCCAGGAGGCTCGGGCGCGCCCTGGTGAGTTGTTCCCACCTCGGGTGCCCCCCGGACCCGCCTCTTTGCTCTATAAATACCCCAATATTCCAGAAACCCTAGGAGGGTCGACGAAATATTCATCCAGCCACCACAGAGTCCAGAACCACCAGATCCAATCTAGAGACCATCGCGGGTGGGGTTCACCACCTCCATTGGTGGCTCTTCGATGATGTGTGAGTAGTTCTTTGTAGACCTTCGGGTCCGTAGTTACTAGCTAGATGGCTTTCTCTCTCTCGTTGAATTCTCAATACATTGGTCTCTTGGAGATCCATATGATGTAACTCTTTTTGCGGTGTGTGCTACCTCTTGAGCACTGCGTTGGCTTCCCCTTGAAGAGCAAAGGGTGATGCAGCAAAGTAGCGTAAGTATTTCCCTCAATTTTTGAGAACCAAGGTATCAATCCAGTAGGAGGCTCCTCAAAAGTCCCACGCACCTACACAAACAAACAAGAACCTCGCAACCAACGCGATAAAGGGGTTGTCAATCCCTTCACTGTAACTTGCAGAAGTGAGATTTGATAGAGATAATAAGATAAGATAAATATTTTTGGTATTTTCATGATATAGATTGGAAAGTAACACTACTAGGGAAAACCCTAGTAGTAGCGCGGGTTTAAAGCCCACTAGTAGCGTGTGTTGCCGCGCTACTAATAAGGCGCTACAGCTATTACTTAGCAGTAGCGCGTGTGACACGCGCTACAGCTAAGAGACATAGCGGCAGCGCTTGTTCACACCCGCGCTGCTGCTAATCTAGCTACTTGCAGCGTGTTTACTGTCCATCTCTACAAGTATTTTTTTAGTGTATTTATCCGCCGTTATACAAATTTTGGTACAATACCAATTATGAGGTTTATATCATTATGTCTATAACAGTGTGTCAAATGAAGGTGGATTAGGTTCAAGTGGAGGCAATATGTGGTGCATGTCAAAAGTATACTACTAATCCAAACTTGATCTAGTTTGGACTAGTAGTACTTTCGATGTGCACCACATGTTTCCTCCACTTGAATCGAATCCGCCAACACAAGCTATTTAATCATCATCATAGTCATTAGCACCAACCGTATTTATTTAATCACCACTAACACTATCTCATAATAATCATCATAGTCATTACCACCAACACTAGCTATTTAATCATCATAGTCATAGTGTAGCACATCATCATCTTTAAACTCATTTCTAGCTAGCTAATCACTCCTGCTGCTCTCTCTCAGGTAAAATAACATAAAACATGTGTAGCTCTCCTCCTTCATCAAGTTGGAGCATGCAGATGAACCTGTCTATCAATCATGGGTTGCGCTTCTAATTGCTTCCCCTAGTACTTGTCTGCGCTCCTCCATCACAGATTTAGTTCAGTCTTTCACTTTTAAGAATTCATCGCTAATCCTGAATGCACTATAGTGATTTGTAGGATATATTGGCCGTAAGCTAACAATACTCATGGTACCTTGAGTCTCGATCCCATAAGGCACAACATTCATCGGGAGTCCCTGTTGAAGAACATCGTATGGTAACATACTTAGCAATGAATTTTAGCTTAAAAAATAATGTATGGAGAAGATGCACTGAGGACAGATAGTAAAAATCTTACCATCTTTCCTAAATAGATGTGACCGTAGTTCATACGAACACTATTGGTCGCACGTTTTCAGTACTAACATTTCTAAATCCAGGAAGAAAATTTGTCTTGACCGGATCAAGATCGCCAAGCCATGAAACATAATGACTTAGCTCCTCGCAGTTTAGTTCAGCCCCGACATAGTAGTAGGTCCTGTCTACCAAGCGCTGGACATGTTTGCTTGAACGGAAATAAGCTCACAATAGAAATTAGTTGTCAACTATTTTTGAATAAACAATATCAAAGACATAAATATGATTGAGAAACTCACATAATGGTATAACTGGAGGCGTCTGCACATTGACCCAGATGTCGGTATTACCTTCAATATCATCTTCCAGACGAATATCAAAGGTGATAACCATATCAGGATCAAATGCATAAGTCTTGCATGGTGCTCGCCATGTTTTGCATCCAAAATAGGTGTAGTCGTCTGAATTGTATAATTTTGCATGGAAAATATAACCATGCTCGCTCTTCAAGTAAACTTTCTTTACCTCCATAGTACGTCTGAAACCTATCTTATCCAATACAAAAACTCTTGTATGGCAGGGGATACACTAGTAGAATAGTAAAAAAAATTATAAGTTGAAGCAAATGAAGCAGATGTCATGCTTAATTACGAAAAAATACTTGTCGTTGTGACTTACTGTATCCACTTCGAAGTTCTCGTCCAGCTTGATGCTGAAGCGCCTATCATCATCGAGCAAGATTCCGTCGCACATGCCGCGCTCGTCTTTGCAGTATTTGCAAATACCGAAATCCTTTTCGTCGTCAGACATTTCCTATGTTCATAGTTGAAACATTAATTGAAAATCGATCGAAGAAAATCTGGGGAACTCGATATTTCCTACATATTCTGGCACATGTCATGCCAAAATTCACGAAAAAATCTGGCATGACCTTTTCTTAAATAGGACATATCGAGTGCCTTAAATTTGCCGGAACGGAAATGAATCAACACTCCGGCAAAATATAGGCCACTCGGAGGTGTAACCTGCAAACATGACCGACCACTTGGGCAAGCACATATCCTATTTGAGCAACACAAGATATACATTTCAAAATATCTTATAGGACTCAAATTAGCATGCATTCAATAAGCAAAAGTAAATCATCTCATGCGTCTGTACATCGTCGAATATTATCACTAATACATCCCAAATAGTATCATACATATAACATTACTAATACAACTAAAACCCTAGAGCACGATGGGTATCGGCACGGGCGGTGGACACCCACAGAGAAGGAACCATCACAGGATCATAGCTCCAGTGAGATCCCTGGAGAACCTGCCAGGTATTGGAGAACCTATGCTCCAACGCAAACAAGTATCGACGGACATGCGCGTCCTCCTCACTGACATGGTGACGCACCACCTCCGCGGGGTCCTCGAGCCTCTGGACCGTCACTGGCCCACGCGACCAACACCAAAGAAGGTTCGGGTCAATGACAGGCTGGCTCCTCACCAACCTGAGCCCCCCGGTAGGTAGCGCCTCCCAGTACCACCCCGGTGGAGCCCAGTCCCGGACATGGCTCATCTGGTCAAGCAGGTGTCGTGCTCCGCCGACTCGATGACGAGGATGCGAGATAGGCATCGTCCACGTCGATGCGGGAAAAATTGCTTTAACTAAAAAATAGCAACAAGTTCTTACTAACTAGTTCTATTAATTCAACTAGTTCTTACTAAAAATAAACTTACTATAAACAAAAATAAACTAGTACCTAATTAGTACCTAGTTCTTACAAACTAATTAGTACCTAGGAACTACTGCCCTAATTACCATCTAATTTGATGAACCTAGGGGTGGAAAGTGGTAGCGGATATTCCAATTATCCAACTTAAAAGTGAAATAAGTGGTCAAATTTTACTTGTTTTATTATGCATTACACTAGTGTTTATTCATCATCTAAGAAAACATCATCTAAGAAAACATTCCAGTCGCATTTGTATCCAATTCATTTCCACCCATAGATGAACCCTAACTAATTTGATGCAGGCGTGCTCACCTCGGTGCCTGCGGCGAGGGAGGGGCAGGCGGCGTCGAGGTCGGGGTCGGGGCTCGGGCACGAGACGGAGGGCGGCGTTGAGGTCGGGGTCGGGGGCAGCGTTCGGTGCGGCGTTGAGGTCGGGGGTGGGGGCGGCATTGAATCTGGGGTCGGGGGTGGCGTAGAGGCTCTGCGGAGAGCGTGCGGCGGTCGAGGGCAATGCCGACGGCGAGACCGGACGAGTTTAATTTGGGGGGAAGTGGCCGTGGGGAAGGACGAACTCGGTGGTTAAGTCAGAAGTAGAAGTAGTGTGTTCCAGAAAGCGCGCTACTGCTATGTTAGCTACAGCGCATTCTGGGTTACACACTACTTCTAATCCTTTCTCTTTTCCCCTTTTTCATTTATTTTTCTTCACATTTTATTTTTTTTCCTTTGACCTTCTTCTATTTCTTTCATTTTCAATTACCTTTCTATTTGCTTTCCATTTAATTTTATATCCTTTAGCAGTAGCGAGTTTAGAATAAAACGCGCTGCTAAAAAGAAAGTAGCGGTAGTGCGGTTCGATATAGATCGCTACTACTATGTGTAGCCTATCGGCTAAGCCGTGGGAATTTTAGTAGTAACATGTTTGACCCATGCTACTGCTAAAGTTCTGTGTATAAGGTTTTCCCTAGTAGTGTAAAAGATGCAAATAAAAGTAGATGGGAAACTTATATGATAAAAGATAGACCCGGGGGCCATAGGTTTCACTAGTGGCTTCTCTCAAGATAGCATAAGTATTACGGTGGGTGAACAATTTAGTGTCGAGCAATTGATAGAAAAGTGCATAGTTATGAGATTATCTAGGCATGATCATGTATATAAGCATCACATCCGTGACAAGTAGACCGACTCCTGCCTGTATCTACTACTATTACTCCACACATCGACCGACTCCTGCCTGCATATAGAATATTAAGTTCATGAAGAACAGAGTAACGCATTAAGAAAGATGACATTTAGATGAATAAACTCATGCAATATGATATAAACCCCATATTTTTATCGTCGATGGAAACAATACAATGCGTGGCTTGCTGCCCCTGCTGTCACTGGGAAAGGACACCGCAAGATTGAACCCAAAACTAAGCACTTCTCCCATTGCAAGAAAGATCAATCTAGTAGGCCAAACCAAACTGATAATTCGAAGAGACTTGCAAAGATAACCAATCACACATAAAAGAATTCAGAGGAGATTCAAATATTTCTCATAGATAAACTTGATCATAAACCCACAATTCATCGGATCTCGACAAACACACCGCAAAAAAGAGTTATATCGAATAGATCTCCAAGAAGATCGAGGAGAACTTTGTATTGAGAATCAAAGAGAGAGAAGAATCATCTCGCTAATAACTATGGACCCAAGGGTTTGTGGTAAACTACTCACAACTCATCGGAGAGGCCTTGGAGATGATGTAGAGGCCCTCCATGGTCGATTCCCCCTCCGGCGGAGCGCCTGCGAAGGCTCCAAGATGGGATCTCGCGAATATAGAAGGTTGCGGTGTTGGAATTAGGTTTTCGTGGTGCTCCTGGATGTTTTCAGGGTACATGGATATATATATATATAGGAGGAAGAATTAGGTCGGTTGAGCCACGAGGGGCCCATGAGGGTGGGGGGCGTGCCGAGCACCCTCGTGGCCGCCTCGTTCGCTTCTTGACATCCACTCCAAGCCTCCTGGTTTGCATTTGTTCCGAAAAGAACGCTCCCGAAGGTTTCATCCCGTTTGGACTCCGTCTGATATTCCTTTTCTTCGAAACACTAAAATAGGCAAAAATAACAATTCGGGCTGGGGCTCCGGTTAGTAGGTTAGTCCCAAAAATAATATAAAAGTGTAAAGTAAAGCCCATAAACATCCAAAATTGGTAATATAATAGCATGGAACAATCAAAAATTATAGATACGTTGGAGACATATCAGTGTGTTTGTTGTGATCTGATGAACTTTGAGTTTATGATCAGTCATATCTTTTTATATCCATGAAAGTTATTTGAATTTCTTTGATCTCTTATATGCATGATCTCTTATAGCAACATATGTGTTCTCCGATATTTGGGTTTTGTTTGGCCAACTTGATCTATTTATGTTGCAATGGGAAGAGGTGCCCGGTAGTGGGTTCGATCTTACGGTGCTTCGATCTTACGTATGTATCGTTGCTACTAAGTATAAAAAAAGGTGATCCATATCTAACGCAATGGATAAATGGATCGTGTCTAGATCATGTCATCGTTCTTATTGCATTACTCTGTTTTTCCATGAACTTAATACACTAGATGCATGCTGGATAGCGGTTGATGTGTGGAGTAATAGTAGTAGATGCAGGGAGGAGTCGGTCTTCTAATCTTGGACGTGATGCCTATGTAATGATCATTGCCTGGATATCGTCATGATTATTTGTGACACTACAATTTTTTTTTGTGATTTTGTTTTCAGAAAGAGCCTTGCTTGGTTTGAAAGAAGGTCATTTAAACCCTTCCTAAAAACCATCTTCTAAGTTTGCCCTCTCAAACATAATTTCCTTGGATTTAGTTTCTTTAAAAAAAAGAAAACCCTTTTAGTTTTGGGCTTTTATTTGGTTTTGATCCCTTCTAAATTTTACCATGCCTCCTATGGTGAAATTTTCCCAAAACCTCTCCTCCCACTTTGGTACAACCCAAACATTCTGTCCAAACTAATAAAATCAATTTTTGGATTTTATTCCAACTATTTCTCCTCCCAAAATAATTCTATCTTTTCTTTTGAGCCTAGGTGAATTGCAAAGCAAGTACCCTAATGCTTTTGATTTTTGACCTCAACTCAACACCCCTGGATAGTCCTTTGTACCCACAACCCAGAACCATCTTGATCCACTCTTCTCCTTTTCAAATATTTCAAATTTCACTCACTGCAAGTTTGGACCAGATTTGCCAAATTTGGTGAAATTCATATCTACACCTCTCCAAAAATTCCACAAATATTCAGGCAGCCTCTAGATGCAATGAGAGGCCCCTCCACCAAAAACCAGCTCAAGGAAAAATCACTACATGCCTAGATCATTCTGTCGAACGCCTTTCATGCACTGTTTCTGTTCATCTTCACTTAAGTTCAGAGTTTCAGTGTCGATCTTCGTCAGAAATTCAGTCATATGCTCACAGTGCACTTGGCACGTTGCTCACGGCCTAGCTTGCTTGTCCGGAGCCTCACACGCGCGCTTGGAGCCTTCCTGGCGTCGGTGGCGTCCTGGCCCGCCTGCGCCGGCGTGCTTTGCGGCGGCCGTATCACCGTAGCGGCCGACAGGGAGCAGAACGGCGGCATAACACCGTTCGGCGCTGCCCAAACCGCCTGGTGGCTCCGCGTGGCCATTTCGTCCCCAGCGCACGCATGCAGCACCGTCGCCGTGGCGCGGCACGCACAGAGCGTGCTCCCTGTCGCCGATGGGCCCGCACCGCCCCGTTCCGTCGAGCTCCCCCTAAGCAACCAAATCCCGACGCGGTTAGCACCTAAACGGAACCAGGGAACACCCACGACGACACTCAACCTCTGAACCCTCCCGTGCAACCACAGCACCGCCGTAATCACCTCGCCGGAGAACCCTGTTCTCGGCAACCGCCTCGGGGCGGCTATATATAGCACCCTGAGCTTGCTCTCGCCCCCGCACGACTCCACCACCTCACCAGACCCCGCCCAGCCACTAAACGAGCCTCGAGGGGCCTTTCCTCCTCGACTCTGGCCACCTCCGTCCGCCTCGGGCCCCGGCATCGTTTTCTCCGGTGAGAACTCCTCCGCCGCCCTACTTTCGCCCGTGGCCTCGTAGCACCTCTAGTAGGATAACCCCCACCTCAATTTTGACCCCGCAGCTCTCTCCGGCGAGATCCACGACCACCCGAATCGCCGTCCGCCGGAGCAAGCGTCGCCGCTGACGTGGTACTCGCCGGCGACCACCACCACCTCCCACAGACGCGGAATGGCGCCCTGAGCACGGAGGTACTCTCCGATCTCCCTGCCTCGCCGTGGATCGCCGCCGGCGACCACCGCGGCTCTCGGGTGCCGACGAGCCCCGACTCCCTCGTTTGAAATTTCAAACCTGACGGGTGGGACCCGCCCGTCAGCCTCTCCATTGTTTTTTTTGAATCGTTTACTGAAACCGTACTCTGGCGAATACGCTTTCACTCTGAACCGTTTATCTAGATTTTTTCTGCAAAGCCCCCTGGAAGTTTTCTGTTTCATTACTGATGGGTCCTTGGGTTAAAACCCTTATAACTTTTTAACAGAAAGGAATTTTTGAGTGATTCCTTTTCTGTCCTCTTCAAATTTTTGTCTAGGTTTTTATCATATTTATTTGAAAAATATTTGGAACACTTTTCTGTACACTCACGGTATTTACGTTGCGTACATATTTTTTCTTATACCGTAGATACCGGAGGAGGTGACGGAGCTGCAAACTTCGCACAGTTAGACTCCGACTACTCCGAACCAGGCAAGCATGTTTGAACTCTTGATATGATGAGTGTTGTTGCATGTTTGCATTTTAGTATGGTCATGGCATGTTTAGGAACATCACTTTGAATGTTATGTTTCATGCACATAATCGGAAAGTAAGTTTCGGAAAGCATTATGTTGTTGGATACATATTTGCATAGCCATGTGTTGGCATGAGGATGGGTAAGATGGCAGTGTTGTGACATGCCAGTCTTATGCCAGATTATTTGACTTCCGTGTCATCATGAAACAAATCACATTTCCATTCTTTCCTTCCTATACTGTCACATGTTTTCCGAAAGGAATATGGCATAGTAAGTTGCAAATCGTTTTCCTGGTACACACCAAATAGAGAGGCCGGGGTGAGGGTTCCATGGCCCTGGATTAAAGCCCGCCATCCGGTCATGGGGCATGGGTGTTTCCGGTTGGGACCGAGAGGGGGGCACCCCTTAGAGCGCGTGTATAGAAATTTGATCCCATGCTATTCGAGGTTGTGGCCTCCCCGTCTCAAAGTTTTTCTTGGACGTTGTCCAGGGTGATTCCTAGCATCGTGAGGTGAAATGGGTGTGTACTAGTTAAATGTGTTTCTACTGAAATACCGTAAACGGAACTAGTCCTTCGTGACTACGGAAATCTGTTGGCTGTGGTCAGATCATCCAAACTCTGCAGAGTCTCAAATCTTTCAATTATCTTGTACTTTGTTCAAGTACTATATTCATCTTATCTTGTCAGGTGTCAGCCTCAGTGAAAAAACTCCGGTGGGATTTATGTGTGATAAATCCGGTTAAAAGATTATTCTTGTGGATGGACTAATCTTGTTATTTACATTTATTACAAGCCCTGTTTGCGATGTCGCTCAGACGTCCGACGGTGGCATACCTGTTATTTACTTTTGTTATAGGCCCTGTTTGTGATATCGCTCAGACGTCCGACGGTGGCAGACCTGTTATTTACTTTTGTTATAAGCCCTTTATGTGATGTCGCCCAGACGTCAGACTCTGGCATTTATTTTAAAGCCCTTTATGCGATGTCGCCTAGACGTCCGACTGTGGCATTTCTTTTAAAGCCCTTTATGTGATGTCGCCCAGACGTCCAACTGTAGCATTTCTTTTAAAGCCCTTTATGTGATGTCGCCTAGACGTCCAATTGTGGCATTTCTTTTAAAGCCCCTTATGTGATGTCGCCCAGACGTCCGACTGTGGCATTTCTTTTAAAGCCCTTTATGTGATGTCGCCCAGACGTCCGACTGTGGCATTTATTTTAAAGCCCTTTATGTGGTGTCGCTAAGACACCCGACTGCGGCATTCCTTTTAAGACCTTTATGTGGTGTCGCTTAGACGCCCGACTGTGGCATTTCTTTTAATCCCTTTATGTGGTGTCGCTTAGACGCCCGACTGCGGCATGCATTTTATTACCTTTCGAGGCGTCGCTCCATACACCCGATCGGTTTTCAGTTATTTATTTTATTTATCAAGTCCTGCAATATTACCGTTGTTATATGAGCATCATCCTTTGTTCATGATGCATTCATGCATTCATTGATTATATCTTTTGTCCGAACTGTCTTGCGAGTACTTTCAAGTACTCATCTGGCTTGTTGATTTGGCCAGATGTTGATGAAGGCGATCTCTTGGATGAAGAGTTTGATAGCGAGTCCGACACCTAGAGGAGTCCCAGTCAGTCCCGTGCGATCCTGTCTTGGTCATTGTTTTATCCGCTTCTGCAACCCCGAAATAAATTCATCGAGCCTCACCTCGACGCTCGATGTGTTGCCAGTAGAAGTCAAGTTATCCACCACCATTTTTCCTCGAGCTAGTAGCATGCCACCACACCCCTGTGTCATAACCGCCCATATGTAAGATATTGGCGAGTTTGTAATAAATTATTGAGCAGCCTCAGCTCAACCCTGTAATATATTTGATGCTACTGGTTCTCTGTTTATCAAGCTTTTGCCTACCAGAAAGGATGACTTTTCCTATACTCGGTTGAATAAGATCGGTTTTATCAATAAACATTTTATTGAAAAGCCGGTCGTGACAGACTTGGTAACCAGAGCCAGGCTGACTGTAGGAAGCCACTAGGCGCGATCGCTAATTGGTTATTAGCATGATAGAGTTATTCATGTTTTTACAAATGTAGTCATTTTTCTGACAATCAGCATAAAATTTATGATCTGATCACTCAGAATTTTTGCCTACTTTTGTAGATGGCCGGCAACGACTGCGAGTCTCAAATGTTCGCCAACGTGCCTGAGGGGTTCGTCAAACTCCTCTCCTTCATCCTTCAGGTTGCGATGGGACCATCCGTGCGCCCAGTCTTCACGCTTTATCCACACAAGATCAACGACAGTCTGACTATGCACCAGGCTGCAGTGCAATTCTGGGGAGGCCATGCTGAAATACGCCGGCTCCGATTCATGGGGAGAGCCATGCCTACAGAAAGGCATGCTATGCAGATGGCTGCCCGCGAGACGATAGCCCGTCTTCGGGATGTTCTTCCTGCAATGAAGACCCGTCGCTACCGCTACCTTCCATGCCATGTGCCTTACACCTGTCACTACTCTTTCTCTTGCCCCAGAGGAGAGCGAGACGAAGCCTTTGAGATGCTTGTCGAGTACATCCGAGCCCTGGAGGCAGCATTCGACTGCATGGTGGATGACCTCGTAGCTGCACGCATGGACTCAGTTCATGGTTGTGCTGCTAACAGGAGGGAACTCCTGCACACCGCTCCACCACTGACTTTTGTGTCATCCGCAGCCTCTCACTCACCTACCATACTCGCCTCAGCTCGTCGTCTGCCTACCACAGAGGAATTTAACCAGGCTATTGCACCCACTCCCGTCCGCTCTGCACCACTTGTTGCACCCACTCCCATACATGCTATCCCACCTATTCCACCCACTCGTATTCGTGTTATTCCGCCTACGCCACCTGCTCCATCAGCTCAGCACAACGTTTCTCGTCTAGAACCGCGAGGAGGAGGTTGATTCTCCAGCGTCTTTACGTCTCACCCTCGGCAGGCCAAGGAAGATCCTCACCATCTCCGACTAAGTACGCATAGACGCCATGCGATGTATCGACTTGTGTAATATGTTTATATGTACATAGGTTGTGAGAAGTATCCTGTTTGCGCATCATGTAGGATCTGGAGGAGTGCACTAGTTTAAATAACATGTCAGGATTATGTACGCATATCCTGAGTGATGTAATGTATAATTATGCCCGCGTGTAAGATATGCACTAGTCCTTCTCCGCGCGAAATCGTGTGTTTCCAAAAATATCCTGGATTGAAAAATGTTCTTTGTGTGTGATTTTATTGACTTTTGCGACTCTCTTTCTTATCTTACGAGTTCACAAAATATATCCCCAGAGTGAAAGACGTCTCGTCCTTGGACGCGCTCCATGCCAACTCAGCCAGCAGAAAATTATGGCACACCGCAGAACCAAAATTTCACTCAGGGTCAGACAAGTCAACAGGACAGTGAAACAGCTTTTACACAAGTTTGTCGTTTGTATGAACAGAGTCAGCAGCAACACCAGGAAATGATGAACCAATTCATCAATATGGGAAGTAACCGTGGTCAGTATCAACCGCAATCCAAATTATCTGAGTTACAAAAGACGCGTCCTCCAACATTTTCTCATACTACAAGCCTCTTGAGGCCGATGACTGGCTTTGAGACACGGAGAGAAAATTAATTATCGCACAGTGTTCAGACCGTGAAAAAGTATTGTATGCACCACACTATCTCACAGGAGCAGCTGCATCGTGGTGGGAAAACTTCCTGCACATGCACCCCAACGAAAATGAAATCACCTGGGAAAATTTCAAAGAAGGTTTTCGTGGGGCACATATTCCTAAGAGTGTCATGAAAATCAAGAAGAAAGAATTTGATGAACTCAAGCAAAGGGCCATGACAGTGTCAGAATACAACAGCCAATTCACTCTGCTGTCTCGCTACGCGAATGAAGAATGCATGACCGAGAGCAAGAAGATGGAAAAATTCTTGGAAGGCCTGGCACCCACCCTTAAGTGCCACCTAGTTGTGCATACCTTCCCAGATTTTAAAACACTGGTGGATAAGGCCATTACCCTGGAAAATGAGCGACGTAGCCTGGAAGATTTCCGCAAACGAAAAAGGGACTAGACTACTTTTGCTCGCAATCACAGAAGCAAGAAGGAATTTCAGAATGGGGATTCACACAAAACCCCGACGAATAATTCACGTCCAATCAAGAATTTCCATGCAAGAGACAAAGAGTTCACCTATCGCCCAGGCGTTACCAGTTATGCTTGTGGAGAAGAAGGGCACTATGCCAAGCAGTGCCCCAAGCCAAGGAGCTCAACCCCGAAGCTTAATAATGGTGGCAATAATTCAGCACCAAAGTGAAGCAATTTCAACCCCAACAACAACCACCGAAAAGGTCACTTGAACCACGTGACCTGAGAGGAAGCACAGAACGCCCCAGATATCGTACTTGGTACGTACCCCGTCAACACAATACCTGCCATGGTTTTGTTTGATTCTGGAGCTTCTCACTCATTCGTTTCGAAAAGTTTTGCTTTGCAAAATAATTTTTCGATGCTTCCCTTGGAAAAATCAATGATCATCAAGTCCCCTGGAATTAAGCAAGTGACCCAGAGTTACTGTCAAGGTGTGGTTATTGAATTTGAAGGATTGAAATTTTACGCCAACCTTATTGTACTGGAAAGCAAAGGACTGGATGTCATCCTAGGAATGGATTGGTTAACCACCAACAAAGGTTTTATTGACTGCTTCAACCGTACCGTGATTCTCACACACCATCATGGGAAGAAAATAAAAGTTTCAGCCAAAGAGAGACAAATACCTCGGCAACCTAGATTAAACAAGGTGGACGTTTCTGAGCTGAACAAGGTTCCAGTTGTATGTGAATTCCTAGACGTATTTCTAGAAGAACTACCAGGCATGCCACCAGACCGAGAGATAGAATTCAGCATTGAGCTAGCACCAGGAACCGCTCCTATTTACAAGAAACCTTACAGAATGGCACCATCCGAATTGGTAGAGTTGAAGAAGCAAATAAAAGAATTATTGGAGAAAGGATACATACGAGCCAACTCCTCACCTTGGGGTTCTCCAATTTTATTTGCCAAGAAGAAGGATGGAACAATGAGGTTGTGTATTGATTATCGAGCTCTCAACATGGTCACAATCAAGAACAAATACCCAATGCCCCGAATAAATGATTTATTTGATCAGCTCGCACAGGCCAAAGTCTTCTCAAAAATTGACTTGAGATCAGGATACCAGCAATTAAAAGTACGAACAGAAGATATTCCCAAGACCGCATTCACCTCCAGATATGGGTTGTATGAGTTCACAGTGATGCCATTCGGGCTAACCAACGCCCCCGCATATTTTGTGCACCTCATGAACAAAGTATTTATGAAGTATATGGACAAGTTTGTTGTGGTATTCATCGATGATATTCTGATATACTCCAAAACACCAGAAGAGCATGCCGAACATCTCAGGATTGTACTAGGAGAACTCAGGAAACATCAATTGTACGCCAAATTCAGCAAATGTGAATTTTGGATAAAACAGGTGGGTTTTCTAGGCCACGTGCTAACCCAAGAAGGTATTGCAGTGGACCCGGAAAAAGTCAAGGCCGTACTTGGCTGGAATCCACCGGCTAACGTAACGGACATACGGAGTTTCTTGGGAATGGCAGGCTATTATCAGAGATTTATTGAAGGATTCTCTACTATAGCAAAGCCCATGACACAATTGCTCAAGAAAGGCAAGAAGTTTGAATGGACAGAAGCATGTGAGAAAAGCTTCCAAGAGTTAAAAAGAAAATTAACAACGGCACCAGTACTAATTGTGCCAGATATACACAAGAATTTTAAGGTATATTGTCACGCATCTCGGAAAGGCCTTGGATGCAAGAAGGCAAGGTAGTTGCGTATGTCTCTAGACAACTACGCAAGCATGAGGAAAATTATCCCACTCATGACTTGGAATTAGCAGCGGTCATTCATGTACTCAAGGAATGGAGACACTTCCTACTTGGGAGTCGTTGTGAGATATACACAGACCATAAGAGTCTTAAGTATATTTTCACACAGCCAGAGTTAAATTTACGGCAACGACACTGGTTAGAGTTGGTGAAGGATTATGATGTTGGAATCCACTATCATCCCGGAAAAGCAAATGTTGTGGCAGATGCACTTAGTCGAAACCCCAGCACGGACGACGATAGTATACCAAAGTTGAGGCCAGAATTTCAGCAGGAATTTGCCCGACTCAATCTAATAATGGTTACCGAAGGCAGTGTGTCGAATATAGAAATACAGCCTACCCTGATGGAAAGGATCAAGGAAACCCAGCACGGACACCCCAGCATTGAGGGCATAAAAATAAAAGTGAGTTTGGGAAGAGCCTCAGAATTCAACTTAGATGAGCAAGGAATATTGTGGTACGGAGAGAGGCTATGCGTACCAAATGTCAAGGACCTCAAACAGCAGATATTGACTGAAAGTCACACAGCTCCATATTCAATCCATCCTGGAGGGACAAAAATGTACAAAAACCTTCAGGAAAATTTTTGGTGGCATGGTATGAAGAGAGATATAGCCACGTTCATTGCATGTTGTGACTCTTGTCAACGTATCAAGGCCGAGCACCGGAAACCAGCCGGACTGTTACAGCCAAATAAGATACCCGACTGGAAATGGGACGAGATTGGAATGGACTTTATCGTTGGACTGCCACGGCCACGACACGGAAATGATGCCATATGGGTCATAACCGACAGATTAACCAAGGTGGCACATTTTATTCCGGTAAAAACAACTTACACCACTCAGAGACTAGCCAGACTTTATCTTGCCCGTATCGTCTGCCTGCATGGAGTCCCTAAGACTATCATCTCCGATAGAGGCACACAGTTCGTCTCTACATTCTGGGATCACCTACAACAGGCACTGGGAACCCAACTAGCCTTCAGTACCGCATACCATCCCCAGACTAATGGGCAGACGGAACGCGTAAACCAAATCCTAGAAGACATGCTAAGAGCCTGTGTCCTCACCTACGGGAACAGTTGGGAAGAAAGTTTGCCATATGCAGAATTCACATACAACAACAGCTATCAAGCCAGCTTGCAAATGGCACCCTTTGAAGCTTTATATGGGAGAAGATGTCGTACCCCGCTAAATTGGTCAGAGACCGGAGACAGCCATATCTTTGGCCCAGATATGCTCAAGGAGGCCGAGGAGAAAGTTAAGACAATTAGAGAACGACTCAAAACAGCTCAAAGTCGGCAAAAGAGTTATTACGACCGAAAGCATCGGGAAACCAGTTTTGAACCCAGAGAATTGGTATACCTGAGAGTTTCTCCTATGAAGGGTCTGCAACGATTCAAGATTAAGGGGAAACTAGCACCAAGGTTCATCGGACCATTTCATATAGTGGCCCGACGAGGCAAGGTAGCCTACCAGCTAGACCTACCCGGAGACTTATCCGGTATCCACAACGTGTTTCACATCCCGTAGTTGAGAAAATACATGAGCAACCCAGAGAAGCAAGTTTCACATGAGTATATTGACATGCAACCGGACCTCACTTACCGGGAGCACCCAATAAAAATATTAGAAGAGTCTGAGAGGAGGACCCGGCGGAAAACCATTAATTTTTTCAAAGTTCAATGGAGTAATCACACCGAGGATGAAGCAACTTGGGAGAGCGAGGATTTTCTTCGGACAGAGCACCCACACCTGTTTAAGGATCAGCTAAAATCTCGGGGACGAGATTTTTCCTAAGGGGGTAGGTGCTGTGACACTCCAATTTTTTTTTGTGATTTTGTTTTCAGAAAGAGCCTTGCTTGGTTTGAAAGAAGGTCATTTAAACCCTTCCTAAAAACCATCTTCTAAGTTTGCCCTCTCAAAAATCCTTTCCTTGGATTTAGTTTCTTTTAAAAAAAGAAAACCCTTTTAGTTTTGGGCTTTTATTTGGTTTTGATCCCTTCTAAATTTTACCATGCCTCCTATGGTGAAATTTTCCCAAAACCTCTCCTCCCACTTTGGTACAACCCAAACATTCTGTCCAAACTAATAAAATCAATTTTTGGATTTTGTTCCAACTATTTCTCCTCCCAAAATAATTCTGTCTTTTCTTTTGAGCCTAGGTGAATTGCAAAGCAAGTACCCTAATGCTTTTGATTTTTGACCTCAACTCAACACCCCTGGATAGTCCTTTGTACCCACAACCCAGAACCATCTTGATCCACTCTTCTCCTTTTCAAATATTTCAAATTTCACTCACTGCAAGTTTGGACCAGATTTGCCAAATTTGGTGAAATTCATATCTACACCTCTCCAAAAATTCCACAAATATTCAGGCAGCCTCTAGATGCAATAAGAGGCCCCTCCACCAAAAACCAGCTCCAGGAAAAATCACTACATGCCTAGATCATTCTGTCGAATGCCTTGCATGCACCGTTTCTGTTCATCTTCAGTTAAGTTCAGAGTTTCAGTGTCGATCTTCGTCAAAAATTCAGTCACATGCTCACAGTGCACTTGGCACGTTGCTCACGGCCTAGCTTGCTTGTCCGGAGCCTCACACGCGCGCTTAGCGCCTTCCTGGCATCGGTGGCGCCCTGGCCCGCCTGCGCCAGCGTGCTTTGCGGCGGTCGTATCACCGTAGCGGCCGACAGGGAGCAGAACGGTGGCATAACACCGTTCGGCGCCGCCCAAACCCCCTGGTGGCTCCGCGTGGCCATTTCGTCCCCAGCGCACGCATGCAGCACCGTCGCCGTGGCGCGACACGCACAGAGCGTGCTCCCTGTCGCCGACGGGCCTGCACCGCCGCGTTCCGTCGAGCTCCCCCTAAGCAACCAAATCCCGATGTGGTTAGCACCTAAACGGAACCAGGGAACACCCACGACGACGCTCAACCTCTGAACCCTCCCGTGCAACCACAGCACCGTCGTAATCACCTCGCCGGAGAACCCCGTTCTCGGCAACCACCTCGGGGCGGCTATATATAGCACCCCGAGCTTGCTCTCGCCCCCGCACGACTCCACCACCTCACCAGACCCCGCCCAGCCACTGAACGAGCCTCGAGGGGCCTTTCCTCCTCGACTCCGGCCACCTCCATCCGCCTCGGGCCCCGGCATCGTTCTCTCCGGTGAGAACTCCTCCGCCGCCCTACTTTCACCCGTGGCCTCATGCCACCTCTAGTAGGATAATCCCCACCTCAATTTTGACCCCGCAGCTCTCTCCGGCGAGATCCACGACCACCCGAATCGCCGTCCGCCGGAGCAAGCGTCGCCGCCGACGTGGTACTCGCCGGCGACCACCACCACCTCCCATAGACGCGGAATGGTGTCACATCCCTAGCTTCTGGTGCTGTCTAGTGTTGCATCTTGCTTGCATCATGTTTAAATTTTTGAAACTTGAACTGGGGAAATTTGGAAGCCTCAAAACCCTAAATAAAAGAAGGGCAAAAACCCTAAAATCCCATTCATAGTTCCAAAATGCTCTTATTAAATGTTTGGTAATTTTTGGCAAGGGTTCTGGTCCCAACCAAAATATTGAAGATTTTTAAGGATTTATTTTTGGGACTTTGAATTTAAATCATTAGCTATTTGAATTTGAATTATATTCATATAATTAGAATATAATTTCAAATACCCCTGAAATATTTTATGAGCTTTTGGAAAAGTCCATCTAGCAAAATAAAAATATTCAGAGGAGTTTTTGGCATTGTTTGAATTTGTTTAAATTCAAAACAGTGGCAAAAGATATTAATAAAAGAAAATAGAACAATAGCACAGAAATAAAAGAGAGAAGCCCAGCCACTTACCTGGCGCCTACCTGTGCGGCCTGCTGCAGAAGCCGCCCCTGTCGTCTTCCTCGCGCCAGTAGGCAGCGCGCGTGGCCGACGCACGCCGGCGCACGCCTCGGCCACCTCCTGCTTGCCGCTCCACCTCGACGCCTGGACGCCTCTGGGAGACGCCATGCACCCTCCCTGGAACCCCCTCGACCTCTCCCATCGCCTCTCCCCTTCTCCTCCCTCTCGCACACAACCGGCCGAGCGCCACCGTCGCTGACCCTCGCTGCCCTCGCGGCCACCGCCACACCCTCTCCTCCCTGACGCGCTCCCGAGCTCCGCAGTGCCTCCCTCGACCTCTCCGTCGGCTCACGCGACCGGAGAAGCCCCGAAGCGCCGTCCCGACACTTTTCCCCTTCTCGGCCACCGAGGACCGCCGCCGTCGATTCGCCGCCGTCGCCGCCTCCCCGAGCTCGTCGTCTGCTCCAACTGACTCCCCGTGAGCTCCTCTTCCTCCTCCCCCTCTCCGTTTTCTCTCTAGCATGCCGTAGCCGCCGCGCCTCTCTCCCCTGACAGCACGCCGCCGCACGAGCTCATCGCCGACGGGGCTCCGGTGGCTATTTGGTCCCGTGCGTGCCTCCGTTGGGTTCGTGAGCTCTCATAGAACGCGTAGGTGCTAACCGTAGATCCTCCCGTGCACGGTGTCGTCGTTTCCATCGGCGCCCGAACTCCGGCCGCCGCCACGACCTCGCTTCCGGCGAACTCCGTCCACCCCCGCACCCCCCCCGTTGGTTCCCCTAGATGCGCGCGGGCGCGGGCTACCCCCTGGTAGCCTTCGCGCATCCATCCGTCGCCCGCAACTCAAGTCCAGCGAGTTGCTGCCGCAGTTTAGGTCGTCGCCGGCGAAACTCCGGCGGGAGCTGACGTGGCTCCGTCATTAGGAGCTAACCCAACTAACTAAACAACCTACAGCCACTGACAGTAGGCCCCACCCCTGGTCAAACCCCAGTCAGCGCTGGGTTTGACCGGGATTAGTTACTGTGTCACTGACCAGTGGACCCCACTGGTCAGGTTTGACCCGAGGCAGCCCAGTTGACCCTGCTGACGTCACAGTGACGTGGTGCTGACGCCATAAATCATTTCTGGATTTATTATTATTCAGAAAATTCAGAAAATGCCCTAAACTTCAATAAATCATAGAAATTCAACCGTAACTCCAAATTAAATAATTTATATATGAAAAATTATCAGAAAAATTAAAGGAATCCATCTGTACCATTTTCATGCATGTTAGAACAACTTATAGCTGCTGTTTAGCACAAATCAATTAAATGGCATTTGAATAATCACATATGGAGTTTGAATTTGAATCTTGTATTCAAACCAACTTCATTTAATCTGTTGCTAGTTGGATTAGCTCAAAACACATTCATATTGCCATGTCATGAGCATGCATCATATTGTGCATTGCATTGATTGTATTTCTTCTTTGTTGCCGGTATCTGTTCCCTCCCGGTAGACGATGTTCCGACGTTGTGATCGTTGACACTGATGAAGACTCAATGTTATCTTCAGAAGTGCCAGGCAAGCAAAACCCCCTTGTTCATTCCGATAAAATCCCACTCTCTCGCCCCTGCTCTCTTTTACTGCATTAGGTCAACATCGATTCATCTGTTACTTGCTGCGGTAGCTGAACCCCTTTATCCTCTGCATGACCTGTCATTCCACAGTAAATAGATGAAACCCACTAGCATGAGTAGGAGTTGTTTGAGCCCTGTTGTGCCTACTCATTCTTGCTTGTTTGTCATGCCTGCTACTGCTTAGAGTTGTGTCAGGTCTGATTCATCGGGAATGAATCAGAGGTGTGTGAATATGTCCTACTGTGTGTGAGCTAAGTGTGTGAACACGATTTGGTAAAGGTAGCGGTGAGAGGCCATGTAGGAGTACATGGTGGGTTGTCTCATTGAAGCCGTCCTTAGGAACTGAGTTCTGTGTTTGTGATCCATGATTCAGCTACTACCATGCATTAGGCCCTGAAATATGACCCCGCTCGACTTCTTATTCACCCTAGTCCTCTGTCCAGGAGTTGCAAGTAGTTTCTGGTGTTTGTAGCTTACTGGAGGCCGTGGACAGCGCTGACCGTAGGGGTGGGCTGTGATGCGGTAGGTACGTGGCACGGTGTACCGGATACCCGTTTGGTGTCTCGGGAACCCTGTTCACATCGTTTGGGGCTGTGAGCGAAACTCCGGCCGGATCTCCTCATGGATGGAACCCGAATAGGCGATAAACCTGGACTAGAGACTTGAGTGTTTAGGTAGGTCGTGGTCTACACCCACGTCGGCTTTCGCTTGAAGTCTGCCGAGCACATGTCGTGTGCAGACGCTAAGTGGTGGAAACATGTATGAAGAAGTACACCCCTGCAGGGTTAACATCATCTATTCGAATAGCCGTGTCCGCGGTGAAGGACTTCTGGGTTGCTTATATCAGTTCATAGACAAGTGGAAGTGGGTACCCTAAAATACGCAAGATAAGCGTGAGTGCTATGGATGGCGTTCTCGTAGGGAGACGGGAGTGGATCCATAGTGGTGTATTGATATGGTGAATGTGTGGACTCGTGCGCGCCACCTCAAAGGAGTTTCATTGCAGTCGTAGTTCAGGTTAGCCACCGAGTCAAAGCTGGCTTGCTGCAGTTATACCCTACCATCCCCTTTGTTGATAATGATGCATATGTAGATAGTTCTGATGTAAGTCTTGCTGGGTACATTTGTACTCACGTTTGCCTATTTATGTTTTTGCAGAGAGACTTCAGTCTCACTAGTAGTTCCACGTGGACTTCGACGTTTAGCTTGTTACCTCAGCTACGATCTTGTGCCCTCGGCAGGATCTGGTAGATAGTCAGGCTTCTCAGCCTTTTTCATTTATAGATGTCTGTACTCAGACATGATAGCTTCCGCTTGTGCTTGATTTGTATGCTCTGAATGTTGGGTCGTGAGACCCCTGTTTGTAATATCTCGCTCCTCGGAGCCTATTGAATAAATACTTGAGTCGTAGAGTCATGTTGTGATGCCATGTTGTGTTTGCACATATCGAGCATATTGTGTGTATGTTATTGAAATGCTTGGTATGTGTGGGATCTGACTATCTAGTTGTTTATCTTTAGTAGCCTCTCTTACTGGGAAATGTCTCCTAGTGTTTCCACCGAGCCATGGTAGCTTGCTACTGCTCCGGAACACTTAGGCTGGCCGGCATGTGTCCTTCTTCGTTCCTGTGTCTGTCCCTTCGGGGAAATGTCACGCGATGGATACTGGAGTCCTGTTAGCCCGCTACAGCCCGGTTCACCGGAGTCCTGCTAGCCCAGTGCTACATCCTGGATTCACTCGCTGATGACCGACACGTTCGATGCTGGGTCATGGAAGCCTGTCCCTGTAAGTTAGTGCCACTTTGGGTTTACGACTAGCCATGTCAGCCCGGGCTCCTTATCATATGGATGCTAGCGACACTGTCATATACGTGTGCCAAAAGGCGCAAACGGTCCCGGGCAAAGGTAAGGCGACACCCGTGGGAATACCGTGCGTGAGGCCGCAAAGTGATATGAGGTGTTACATGCTAGATCGATGTGGCATTGAGTCGGGGTCCTGACAAATGGCGCCCTGAGCACGGAGGTACTCTCCGATCTCCCTGCCTCGCCGTGGATCGCCGCTGGCGACCACCGTGGCTCTCGGGCGCCGACGAGCCCCGACTCCCTCGTTTGAAATTTCAAAACTGACGGGTGGGACCTGCCCGTTAGCCTCTCCTTTGTTTTTTTGAATCATTTACTGAAAGCATACTCTGGAGAATACGCTTCCACTCTGAACCATTTTTTTGGATTTTTTCTGCAAAGTCCCCTGGAAGTTTTCTGTTTCATTACAGATGGGTCCTTGGGTTAAAACCCTTATAACTTTTTAACATAAAGGAATTTTTGAGTGATTCCTTTTCTGTCCTCTTGAAATTTTTGTCTAGTTTTTTATCATGTTTATTTGAAAAAAATTTGGAACACTTTTCTGTACACTCACGGTATTTACGTTGCGTACGTATTTTTTCTTATACCGTAGATACCGAAGGAGGTGACGGAGCTGCAAACTTCGCACAGTTAGACTCCGACTACTCCGAACCAGGCAAGCATGTTTGAACTCTTGATATGATGAGTGTTGTTGCATGTTTGCATTTTAGTATGGTCATGGCATGTTTAGGAACATCACTTTGAATGTTATGTTTCATGCACATAATCGGAAAGTAAGTTTCGGAAAGCATTATGTTGTTGGATACATATTTGCATAGCCATGTGTTGGCATGAGGATGGGTAAGATGGCAGTGTTGTGACATGCCAGTCTTATGCCAGATTATTTGACTTCCGTGTCATCGTGAAACAAATCGCATATCCATTCTTTCCTTCCTATACTGTCACATGTTTTACGAAAGGAATATGGCATAGTAAGTTGCAAATCGTTTTCCTGGTAGACACCAAATAGATAGGCCGAGGTGAGGGTTCCATGGCCCTGGATTAAAGCCCGTCATCCGGTCAGGGGGCATGGGTGTTTCCGGTTGGGACCGAGAGGGGGGCACCCCTTAGAGCGCGCGTATAGAAATTTGATCCCATGCTATTCGAGGTTGTGGCCTCCCCGTCTCAAAGTTTTTCTTGGACGTTGTCCAGGGTGATTCCTGGCATCATGAGGTGAAATGGGTGTGTACTAGTTAAATGTGTTTCTACTGAAATACCGTAAACGGAACTAGTCCTTTGTGACTACGGAAATCCGTTGGCTGTGGTCAGATCATCCAAACTCTGCAGAGTCTCAAATCCTTCAATTATCTTGTACTTTGTTCAAGTACTATATTCATCTTATCTTGTCAGGTGCCAGCCTCAGTGACAAAACTCTGGTGGGATTTATGTGTGATAAATCCGGTTAAAAGATTATTCTTGTGGATGGACTAATCTTGTTATTTACATTTATTACAAGCCCTGTCTGCGATGCCGCTCAGATGTCCGACAGTGGCATACCTGTTATTTACTTTTGTTATAGGCCCTGTCTGTGATGTCGCTCAGACGTCCGACGGTGGCGGACCTGTTATTTACTTTTGTTATAAGCCCTTTATGTGATGTCGCCCAGACGTCCGAATGTGGCATTTCTTTTAAAGCCCTTTATGTGATGTCGCCTAGACGTCCGACTGTGGCATTTCTTTTAAAGCCCTTTATGTGATGTCGCCCAGACGTCCGACTGTGGCATTTCTTTTAAAGCC
>NC_041385.1:812986468-812986777 GCF_002162155.2 Triticum dicoccoides
TCTAACGGTGGCAGACCTGTTTTTTACTTTTGTTATAGGCCCTGTCTGTGATGTCGCCCAGACGTCCGACTGTGGCATTTCTTTTAAAGCCCTTTATGTGATGTCGCCTAGACGTCCGACTGTGGCATTTCTTTTAAAGCCCTTTATGTGATGTCGCCCAGACGTCCGACTGTGGCATTTCTTTTAAAGCCCTTTATGTGATGTCGCCTAGACGTCCGACTGTGGCATTTCTTCTAAAGCCCTTTATGTGATGTCGCCCAGACGTCCGACTGTGGCATTTCTTTTAAAGCCGTTTATGTGATGTCGCCC
>NC_041385.1:812986787-813044505 GCF_002162155.2 Triticum dicoccoides
TGTGGCATTTCTTTTAAAGCCCTTTATGTGATGTCGCCTAGACGTCCGACTGTGGCATTTCTTTTAAAGCCCTTTATGTGATGTCGCCCAGACGTCCGACTGTGGCATTTCTTTTAAAGCCTTTTATGTGGTGTCTCTAAGACGCCCGACTGCGGCATTCCTTTTAAGCCCTTTATGTGGTGTCGCTTAGACGCCCGACTGCGGCATTTCTTTTAAGCCCTTTATGTGGTGTTGCTTAGACGCCCGACTGCGGCATGCATTTTATTACCTTTCGAGGCGTCGCTCCTGACACCCGATCGGTTTTTAAGTTATTTATTTTATTTATCAAGTCCTGCAATATTACCGTTGTTATATGAGCATCATCCTTTGTTCATGACGCATTCATGCATTCATTGATTATATCTTTTGTCCGAACTGTCTTGCGAGTACTTTCAAGTACTCACCTGGCTTGTTGATTTGGCCAGATGTTGAGGAAGGCGATCTCTTGGATGAAGAGTTTGATAGCGAGTCCGAAGCCTGGAGGAGTCCCAGTCAGTCCCGTGCGATCCTATCTTGGTCATTGTATTATCCGCTTCTGCAACCCCGAAATAAATTCATCGAGCCTCACCTCGACGCTCGATGTGCTGCCAGTAGAAGTCAAGTTATCCACCACCATTTTTCCTCGAGCTAGTAGCATGCCACCACACCCCTGTGTCATAACCGCCCATATGTAAGATATTGGCGAGTTTGTAATACATTGTTGAGCAGCCTCAGCTCAACCCTGTAATATATTTTATGCTACTGGTTCTCTGTTTATCAAGCTTTTGTCTACCAGAAAGGATGACTTTTCCTATACTGGGTTTAATAAGATTGGTTTTATCAATAAACATTTTATTGAAAAGCCGGTCGTGACATTATTTGAGGTTCTATCAATTGCCCAACTGTAATTTGTTTACCCACCGTTTGCTATCTTTCTTGAGAGAAGCCACTAGTGAAACCTACGGCCCCCGGGTCTCCTTTCTCATACATTTGCCTTGCAATCTACTTTTCCTTTGCATTTTTATTCAGATCTACTAAACCAAAAAAATACAAAAATACCTTGCTGCAATTTATCTTTATTTATTTTATTTGGCGTTCGATCTATCCGTTTACTACAAAATTATCTCACGTCTGTTTGCCACTTAAGGCGCCGTACCCGGAAAGGGATTGACAACCCCTTTAACACGTGGGCTGCGAGGATTTGTTATCTGTATGCAGGGGTTGTTTACGTTGTGTTGCTTGGTTCTCCTACTAGTTCTATAACCTTGGTCTCATCTGAGCGAAATACCTACCGCCGCTGTGCGGCATCATCCCTTCCTCTTTCGGGAAATACCGAAGTAGCTTCAAGCGACATCACACAACTGTTTCTGAAGAGCTGTACTCATTGGCCAAGGGACCATCTTCGACTGTATTAACATACAAAGGGTACGAGATAAATGAGAATACATTTTACTTGATCGCCCGAGATTAAAAGAGCACCAACCAGAACAGTGGTGTCTGCTTTGATGCAGCAACCAAGAGGGGAAAGGACACATATTATGGTTACATAGTGGACATATGGGAACTTGACTATGGACATGATTTTAAGGACTCTTTGTTTTAGTGCAAATGGGCCAGTCTGCCAGGAGGCAGGGTACAGGTAGACTGATACGTCTCCAACGTATCTATAATTTTGATTGTTCCATGCTGTTATATTACCCCTTTTGTATGATTATGGGCTTTATTTTACACATTTATATCATTTTTGGGCCTAACCTGCTAACAGGAGGCCCAGCATGTATTGCTGTTTTTTTGCCTATTTCAGTATTTCAAAGAAAAGGAATATCAAATGGAGTCCAAACGGAAAGAAACCTTCGGGAGCGTGATTTTTGGAACGAACGTGATCCGGAGAACTTGGAGTGCAAGTCAAGAAGCAAACGAGGTGGCCAGGAGATAGGAGGGCGCGCCCACCCCTCCTGGATGTGCCCCTGTCTCCTGGGCCCCTCGAGCGGCCACCGACGTACTTCTTCCTCCTATATATATCTACGTACCCCGAAAACATCCAGAGAGCCACCAAAACACAATTTCTACCGCTGTAACCTTTTGTATCCGCGAGATCCCATCTTGGAGCGTTTGCCGGCGCTCTGCTGAAGGGGGAATCGACCATGGAGGCCTTCTACATCAACACCATAGCCCCTACGATGAGTTGTGAGTAGTTTACCAGAGACCTTCGGGTCCATAGTTATTAGCTAGATGACTTCTTTTCTCTTTTTGGATCTCAATACAATGTTCCCCCCTCTCTTGTGGAGATCTATTCTATGTAATCTCCTTTTGTGGTGTGTTTGTCGAGATCCGATGGATTGTGGGTTTATGAACAAGTTTATCTATGAGAAATATTTGAATCTTCTTTGAATTCTTTTATGTATGATTGAGTTATCTTTGCAAGTCTCTTCAAATTATCAGTTTGGTTTGGCCTACTAGATTGATCTTTCTTGCCATGGGAGAAGTCCTTAGCTTTGGGTTCAATCTTGCAGTGTCCTTAACCAGTGACAGAAAGGGTTGCAAGGCACGTATTGTATTGTTGCCATCGAGGATAAAAAAATGGGTTTTATATCATATTGCTTGAGTTTATCCCTCTACATCATGCCATCTTTCTTAATGCGTTACTTTGTTCTTATGAACTTAATACTCTAGATGCATGCTGGATAGTGGTCGATGTGTGGAGTAATAGTAGTAGATGCAGGTAGGAGTTGGTCTACTTGTCACGGACGTGATGCCTATATACATGATCATGCCTAGATAATCTCATAATTATTCACTTTTCTATCAATTTCTCGACAGTAATTTGTTCACCCACCATAATACTTATGCTATCTTGAGAGAAGCCACTAGTGAAACCTATGGCCCCCGGGTCTATCTTTTATCATATAAGCTTTCAATCTACTTTTATTTGCCTCTTTACTTTTTGCATCTGTATTATAAAATACCAAAAATATATTTATCTTATCATATTATCTCTATCAGATCTCCCTTTCGCAAGTGTCCGTGAAGGGATTGACAACCCCTTTATTGTGTTGGTTGCGAGTTCTTTGTTTGTTTGTGTGGGTGTGTGGGACTTTTGAGGAGCCTCCTACTCGATTGATACCTTGGTTCTCAAAAACTGAGGGATATACTTACGCTACTATTGCTGCATCACCCTTTCCTCTTCAAGGAAAACCAATGCAAGCTCAAGGCGTAGCAAGAAGGATTTCTGGCGCCATTGACGGGGAAGCTTCCACCAAGTCAAGTCAAGATTCGACCTCCCGCCAATGAAGGATTTCTGGCGCCGTTGCCGGGGAGGTCTTCGCTCAAGTCAAGACATACCAAGTACCCATCACAAACTCATCTCCCTCGCGTTTACATTATTTGCCATTTGCCTCTCGTTTTCCTCTCCCCCACTTCACCTTTGCCGTTTTATTTGCCCTCTCTTTCCAAATCTCTCTCTCTCTTTTGCTTGCCCTTTTCTGTTTGCTCATGTGTTAGATCGTTTACCTTGTCGTTATGGCTAGTTCCTTATCCGCTCCTATGTGTCCCGAGTTTGAAGTTCTTCACTTCAAGAAAAGGCAAGGAGAAAACTTAAAAGATGCTTGGTATATGATGATGGAATCTTATCGCAAGTGCACCCTAGAGGTGAACTTTAGAATTATTCTTTGCAATTTTTATGTTGGGCTAAATATGTCGCATAGACAACTCTTGGATTGCATATTGCCAAGGGAAATTTTATTGAAATTGATCCTAGTATTGCTCATGAAATTATAGAGGGAATAGTGGGAACACTACCTCAAAAGGGAGGATGACATCCTACCCAAGAAGAAACACAAGTGTTTGGAAAGATTTGCGAAGTAACAAATTTTTTACAAAAGTCTCTTGAGCCTCTTAAAAAGTGTTAGCGGAAATCTTCACCGCATGAATATGTTGTTTACTCTTTGCAATAAGCAGTTGGATTCTTTAGATATAAAAATTTCCGAGTATGAAGGGAAACGTAAAGAACCTCCCGGATTTGAGCATGACTCCGCTAAAAAACTGAAAATTAAAGATGGCATTACTTAGATCTATCTTCGCTTTTATGCCTAGCTAGGGGCGTTAAACGATAGCGCTAGTTGGGAGGAAACCCAATTTTCTTTGTGTTTTTTGTTTTTGTTCCTGTTTAGTAATAAATTTTGCATATACTTTGTGTTTAGATGTGTTTTCATGCTTTAATTAGTGTTTCTACCAAGTAGAACCTATAGGATAACCTATGATGATAGTTGATTTGATTCTGCTGAAAAACAGAAACTTTGCACGCACGAAATTAATTTTGTTAAATCACAGAAACGTGATTTTGTGTTGATTATTTTTGCTTCTGATCAATAAATAAATTTTCCAGGACTTCCTATTTTGGTAGGATTTTTAGAGTTCCAAAAGTTTGCGTTAGTTACAGATTGCTACAGACTGTTCTGATTTTGACAGATTCTGTTTTTCGTGTGTTCTTTGCTTATTTTGTTGCATCTATGCCTAGTATTAAGTGGTATGAACCATAGAGAACTTGGAATACAGTAGTTTTAACACCAAAATAAATAAAAATGTTTTCATTACAGTACCTTATGTGGTGGTTTTGTTTTCTTTCACTAACGGAGCTTATAAGATTTTCTGTTGAGTTTTGTGTTGTGAAGTTTTTAAGGTTTGGGTAAAGCTTTGATGGACTATGGAATAAGGAGTGGGAAAAGCCTAAGCTTGTGGATGCCCATGGCACCCTAAGATATTCAAGAATAGCCAAAAGCCTAAGCTTGGGGATGCCCCGGGAAGGCATCTCCTCTTTCGTCTTCGTTCATTGGTAACTTTACTTGGAGCTATATTTTTATTCGCCACATGATATGTGTTTTGCTTGGAGTGTCGTGTATTATATTAGTCTTTGTTTTTTAGTTTACCACAATCATCCTTGCTGTAAACACCTTTTGGGAGAAGCCTATTGTCGGTGTACTAGAGTAGGGGTACCCTAGTATCCCGAACTTGTGCACGGGCAGTTGCAGCGCCCCGCGGCAAGGCTTGCCGGGTGACCGCCAAGACCCTCCGTGGTTCCCTCGAAGACCATTCAAGAACAAAGTACTCAAACCAAGGCCCCGGCAAGACGAGCTTGCCGGGAAGGCCAACCAAGGCCCCGGCAAGAGGAGCTTGCCGGGAAGGCCAACCCAGGCCCCGGCAAGAGGATCTTGCCGGGAAGAGACAAGACCCCAGCAAGAGGAGCTTGCCGGGAAGGCCACTCAAGGCATACCAAGAAAGCTTGCCGCGACGCGCCCTGCGTCCCGGCAAGGCCCGGTGAGCAACAAGCTCCCAAACACGACAAGACGACGACCGCGGCAAGGAGCTTGCCGCGGGAAACCCGCACTTCGTGCCCGCGCTCCAGCACACCTGCTAACGTGTCGCTCTAGGACTCTCCCAAGCACACGTGGCAGGAGGCCGTGCAGCTAGGGGTGCGCGGTGGCAAGCGGAGATGAAGAGAAGGCCATCGTGGCAAACGGTGGCGCTCCTAACGGTCACTCTTTGCACTGTTTAGGCAACTCAGACAGGCATTCAATGCCCTTGTCCCCTGCCGTCAGAGTTAGGTAGGGTGCACTGTATCCACAGTAGCGGTAGCTGCACCTACCGCATCCTTTTCCATTTTTACCCTTCTATGTCTACGTTGCCACCTGTCGGTGACCCCTTGAAAGTATAAAAGGAGTCCCAAGCGCAACGTAGAAGGGGTTCGGCCAGTTCGGCTCATTCGAAACACCAGAAACACTCCCACGCTCAGTCTGGCAGCGTCCCTCGCTCCTGAGCAAGGATTCAATACACACAAACAAGCAGCAGTATGGTTTTACGCATCCGTGCGGCCCGAAGCTGGGTAAAAACTGCCCGCGTGTACCGCCTCGATCCGCTCTTTGTGCAACCTCCGCCTCCCTCCGAACCGAAAGGGGCCCTGTCCCCATAGGTGTTGGTGGATCAGCCTCCCCGACATCTCTGGCGTGCCAGGTAGGGGGCGTCGAGATTGTGCGAACCCGATCCGGCGTGCACGCGAGCTAGATCTTCATCTTCTTCATCGACATGCCACCGAAGAAGAAGACTTCGGCGGCAGCCGTTCCATCCTCGTCAAGGCTCAGCTGTTCTTCATCGTCATGGCTCCCAAGAAGCAGGCGACCAAAAGAACGACGCCAGTGCGGCAACAGAAAAGCTAAGTCATGCGAAACTTTAGTTATTTCCTTTCTATATAAGGTTATCCGCCTCGGAGATCTTGTTCTTTGTATGGAAAACCTGTGCACGGAGGAACCAACTCGTAGCTAGTTGCTCCTTTACTTTGTTTCGAGTCCGCTCAACAACTTAAGTGAGCTGCTAGCGCCCTTACTTTGCTTCGAGTCCGCTCAACAACTTAAGTGAGCCGCTAGCGCCCTTACTTTGTTTCGAGTCCACTCAACAACTTAAGTGAGCTGCTAGTGCCCTTACTTTGCTTCGAGTCCGCTCAGCAACTTAAGTGAGCCGCTAGGGCCCTTACTTTGTTTCGAGTCCGCTCAACAACTTAAGTGAGCTGCAACTAGTTGCGACAAGGTTGCTTGTCGGTAGCGACCCCGCCAGCAGGCTGCTGAAGTTCCGCACTCGGCGCTCGCGGCAAGGGTGCCTGCACCGGCAAGTTTCCCTAGAAAGCGTAGGGTGGACGTACAAAGAGAGGTTGAACAGGAAGATACCATGCACTATTTGTTTGAGATTTCTGCATAGACCTGTATGCCAAGGAGCCTTCTCGCGGCTAGTTGCGCTCCATGTTGCCTCGAGTCCGCTCGACAACATGTGCGGTTGCGCTAGAACCAAGAAGGTAAACCTTTCCGGGAGGCGACGTTCCCAAATAGCCGCTGAGGGCCCGTTCCCTCAAGCACTGCTGGCTGGATCGTACGCACCGGAAAGCATTCCAGCAGGCATAGGGAATATGTAGCAGAAGTCAAAATTTGCAAGTGAGTTAAGTGCACTTCAGACCAGTCTTCTTGGTGTTAAGAACGACGAAGTTCTTCGCCATAAGCCTTCTCGGCAACAAGCTTGCCGGAAGCCAGCATCGAGAACGTCAAAGTCCTCTGCTGAAGATAAAAGCCTTCTCGGCAACAAGCTTTCCGGAAGCCGGCATCGAGAACGTCAAAGTTCTCTGCTGAAGATAAAAGCCTTCTCGGCAACAAGCTTGCCGGAAGCCAGCATCGAGAACGTCAAAGTTCTCTGCTGAAGATAAAAGCCTTCTCGGCAACAAGCTTGCCGGAAGCCGGCATCGAGAACATCAAAGTCCTCTGCTGAAGATAAAAGCCTTCTCGGCAACAAGCTTGCCGGAAGCTGGCATCGAGAACGTCAAAGTTCTCTGCTGAAGATAAAAGCCTTCTCGGCAACAAGCTTGCCGAAAGCCGGCATCGAGAACGTCAAAGTTCTCTGCTGAAGATAAAAGCCTTCCTGGCGACGAGCTTGCCGGAAGCCGGCGACACGGATGATGGGGTCGCCGGTGCCGCGCGAAGCGGCGCCCGATGCCTAGTCGGACCCGCCACTCCGCCGCCCGCTACCCTCATCGTCGCTGTCGCTCTCCTCCTCGTCACTCTCGCTCGAGGAGGAGCCTTCGCTGTCGGAGGAGCTGTCCACGCAGCACTTCGCCCGAGTGCCGAAGCACCCGAAGACCTTGACGGAGAGGAGATCGCCCTCCATCAACTTAAAATGGAGGGTAAACCCCTCCATCAGGCTGTGGATACGGGCGAACGTCTTCCACCCTCGATCAAGATACATCACAATAGGGGCTGGGAATACAACGCGGACTCGTGTGCCGCTGATCCCACAGCCCCTCATGTGCAGTCTCAGTGTCTCGGGCGGGTCCAACTCCATCGCGCCCGCAAACGGAGCTGGAAGCCGGAGGCGACCACGAGGCGCCCGGCGCAGCTTGACGAAGAACTCGCAAGGGTCGTCCCCTATATGGACCGCCGTGGGTGGAGGAGCCGCCGGCGGAGGCGAAGCTGGCGCGCCGCCCCGCCCGCCTCTTCCCTGAGCGCCTCGACCTCGTTTTCGACCTCGTCCGCGACCTCGCCCCCTCCCTCTTGTCGGGAGCTTGCCGGGAAGGCCAACCAAGGCCCCGGCAAGAGGAGCTTGCCGGGAAGGCCAACCCAGGCCCCGGCAAGAGGATCTTGCCGGGAAGAGACAAGACCCCGGCAAGAGGAGCTTGCCGGGAAGGCCACTCAAGGCATACCAAGAAAGCTTGCCGCGACGCGCCCTGCGTCCCGGCAAGGCCCGGTGAGCAACAAGCTCCCAAACACGACAAGACGACGACCGCGGCAAGGAGCTTGCCGCGGGAAACCCCCACTTCGTGCCCGCGCTCCAGCACACCTTCTAACGTGTCGCTCTAGGACTCTCCCAAGCACACGTGGCAGGAGGTCGTGCAGCTAGGGGTGCGCGGTGGCAAGCGGAGATGAAAAGAAGGCCATCGTGGCAAACGGTGGCGCTCCTAACGGTCACTCTTTGCATTGTTTAGGCAACTCAGACAGGCATTCAATGCCCTTGTCCCCTGCCGTCAGAGTTAGGTAGGGTGCACTGTATCCACAATAGCGGTAGCTGCACCTACCGCATCCTTTTCCATTTTTACCCTTGTATGTCTACGTTGCCACCTGTCGGTGACCCCTTGAAAGTATAAAAGGAGGCCCAAGCGCAACGTAGAAGGGGTTCGGCCGGTTCGGCTCATTCGAAACACCAGAAACACTACAACGCTCAGTCTGGCAGCGTCCATCGCTCCTGAGCAAGGATTCAATACACACAAACAAGTAGCAGTAGGGTTTTACGCATCCGTGCGGCCCGAAGCTGGGTAAAAACCGCCCGCGTGTACCACCTCGATCCGCTCTTTGTGCAACCTCCGCCTCTCTCTGAACCGAAAGGGGCCCTGTCCCCATAGGTGTTGGTGGATCAGCCTCCCCGACACCTATTTGATTTGAATTTATTAGAATATGCTATGTGCTTCACTTATATCTTTCGAGCTTGATAATTTTTGCTCTAGTACTTCACTTATATCTTTTTGAGCACGGCGGTGGCTTGATTTTATAGAAATTGCTAGTATCTCATGCTTCACTTATATTATTTTGAGAGTCTTTTAGAACAGCATGGTATTTTCTATGGTTATAAATTGGTACTTGAATGGTAGGCATCCAAGTTGGGTATAATAAAAACTATGATAGGAAGTGATTTGGATGCTATGATCAATTTGATACTTGATAATTGTTTTGAGATATGGAGGTAGTGATATTAAAGTCATGCTAGTTGGGTGATTATGAATTTAAAGAATGCTTGTGTTGAAGTTAGCAAGTCTCGTAGCATGCACGTATGGTTAAAGTTGTGTAACAAATTTGAAACATGGAGTGTACCTGGCTTGTGCATCCTTATGAGCGGCGGTCGGGGACGAGCGATGGTCTTTTCCTACCTGTCGGGGATATACCCCGCGGTATGACCCGCCTGGGGTCATAACCCGGCTGGGACTTTGTAAACCGGCGATGGTAAACCGGCAGACAGTTAAGACAGATGGTTAAGACAGACGGTAAACCGGCGAGTGGTAAACCGGCAGGTTTTAAGACAGATGGTAACACCGGCAGGAGTTAAGTCAGATGATAACCCGGTAGGTGTTAGGTCAATCAAACCCAACAGGCAATCATAAACAGGCAGACCATCATAAACCGACAGACCATCATAAACCGGCAGATCATGTTAAAGTGGCAGACCATCATAAACCGGCAGACCATGTTAAACCAGCACCATACAGTGATAACTGGGTTGCCATGGGTTATGAAGCCCAAAACGTTAAGAAGCCCATGAAGGGAAGTAAAAATAGTTGAAGTCTTAGTCCGAGATGGACTCTACATGTAACCCGCCCCTTCAACATATATAAGGAGGGGCAGGGCTCCCCAAAAGAGGGACAAGCAACAAGAAACAATCTCTAGGGCTAGACACAACGAGGGAGAGCCGGTTTACGGTGACTCCCTCATGATGATAATGGGACCTAGCCACAAACAACATGTAGGGTTGTTACCGGATGATGTTTCCCGGGGCCCTAAGCTGTCTAAATCTTTGTCTTGCATGTTGCGTCTCTCGATTCCGCTCAACCCCTCTCTACCTACCACATAGATGCGTTGGCCTCACGACTAAGTCCTCACACTAAGGACATCTGACGTGACAATTCCACGACACTACCAATCTATCCCTCTAGGAGCATGCGCGTAGTGCTTGATTTTTGATGACTTCTAAATTTTTGCAATAAGTATATGAGTTCTTTTGACTAATGTCGAGTCCATGGATTATACGCACTTTTACCTTTCCACCATGGCTAGCCTCTTCGGTACCGTGCATTGCCCTTTCTCACCTTGAGAGTTGGTGCAAACTTCGCCGGTGCATCCAAACCCCGTGATACGATACGCTCTATCACACATAAATCTCCTTATATCTTCCTCAAATAGCCACCATACCTACCTATTATGGCATTTCCATAGCCATTCCAAGATATATTGCCATGCAACTTTCCACCGTTCCGTTCATCATCTTCATGACATACTTTACTTTTGTCATATTGTCATTGCATGATCATGTAGTTGACATCGTATTTGTGGCAAAGCCACCATGCATAATTTTTTTATACATGTCACTCTTGATTCATTGCACCATCCCGGTACACCGTCGGAGGCATTCATATAGAGTCATATCTTGTTCTAGTTTCGAGTTGTAATTCATATGTTGTAATCAATGAAAGTGTGATGATCATCATTATTAGAGCATTTCCCAAAAAAAAGAAAAAAATAGAAAGGCCAAAAGAAAAAAGGAAGGCCAAAGAAAAAAATAAAAAAAAAGAACAAAAATAAAATAAATAAAAGGGGCAATGTTACTATCTCTTTTCCACACTTGTGCTTCAAAGTAGCACCATGTTCTTCATGTAGTGAGTCTCATATTTTGTGCTTCAAAGTAGCACCATGTTCTTCATATAGTGAGTCTCATATGTTGGCACTTTCATATGCTAGTGGGAATTTTTCATTATAGAACTTGGCTTGTATATTCCTACAATGGGCTTGCTCAAATGCCCTAGGTCTTCGTGAGCAAGCAAGTTGGATGCACACCCACTAGTTTTCTTTTGTTGAGCATTCATTTATAGCTCTAGTGCATCCGTTGCATGGCAATCCCTACTCCTCATGTTGACATCAATTGATGGGCATCTTCATAGTCCGTAGATTATCCTCGTCAATGTGAGACTTTCTCCTTTTTTGTCTTCTCCACACAATCCCCATCATCATATTCTATTCCACCCATAGTGCTATATCCATGGCTCACGCTCATGTATTGCGTGAAGGTTGAAAAAGTTTGAGATTATTTAAGTACAAAACAATTGCTTGGCTTGTCATCAGGGGTGTAGAATTTGGGAACATCATTGTGTGATGAAAATTAAGCATAACCTAACTATATGATTTTGTAGGGATGAACTTTATTTAGCCATGTTATTTTGAGAAGACAAGATTGCTTTGATTAGTATGCTTGAAGTATTACTATTTCTTTTATCAATATGAACTTTTATTTTGAATCATTTGGATCTGAACATTCATGCCACAATAAAGAAAATTACATTGAGAATTATGCTAGGTAGCATTCCACATCAAAAATTCTGTTTTTATCATTTACCTACTCGAGGACGAGCAGGAATTAAGCTTGGGGATGCTTGATATGTCTCCAACATATCTATAATTTTTTATTGTTCCATGCTATTATATTACCCCTTTTGGATGTTTATGGTCTTTATTTTACACATTTATATAATTTTTGGGACTAACCTACTAACCGGAGGCCCAACCCGTATTGCTGTTTTTTTGCCTATTTCAGTATTTTGAAGAAAAGGAATATCAAACGGAGTCCAAACGGAATGAAACCTTCGGGAGCATGATTTTTGGAACGAACATGATCCGGAGAACTTGGAGTGCAAGTCAAGAAGAAAACGAGGCGGCCAGGAGATAGGAGGGCACGCCCACCTGCCTGGGCATGCCCCCATGTCTCCTGGGCCCCTCGAGCGGCCACCGACGTAATTCTTCCTCCTATATATACCTACGTACCTCGAAAACGTCCATAGAACCACCAAAACAAAATCTCCACTGCCGTAACCTTCTGTATCCGCGAGATCCTTCGTCGGCGCTCCGCCAGAGGGGGAATCGACCATGAAGGGCTTCTACATCAACACCATGGCCCCTCTGATGTGTTGTGAGTAGTTTACCACAGACCTTCGTGTCCATAGTTATTAGCTAGATGGCTTCTTCTCTCTTTTTGAATCTCAATACAATGTTCTCCCCCTCTCTTGTGGAGATCTATTCGATGTAAACTCTTTTTGCGGTGTGTTTCTCGAGATCCGATGAATTGTGGGTTTATGATCAAGTTTATCTATGAGAAATATTTGAATCTTCTCTGAATTCTTTTATGTATGATTGAGTTATCTTTGCAAGTCTCTTTGAATTATCAGTTTGGTTTGGCCTACTAGATTGATCTTTCTTGCCATGGGAGAAGTGCTTAGCTTTGGGTTCAATCTTGCGGTGTCCTTACCCAGTGACAGAAAGGGTTGCAAGGCACTTATTGTATTGTTGGCATCGAGGATAAAAAGATGGGGTTTATATCATATTGCTTGAGGTTATCCCTCTACATCATGTCATCTTTCTTAATGCATTACTCTGTTCTTATGAACTTAATACTCTAGATGTATGCTGGATAGCGGTCGGTGTGTGGAGTAATAGTAGTAGATGCAGGCAGGAGTCGGTCTACCTGTCACGGAAGTGATTCCTATATACATGATCATGCCTAGATAATCTCATAATTATTCACTTTTCTATCAATTGCTCGACAGTAATTTGTTCACCCACCGTAATACTTATGCTATCTTGAGAGAAGCCACTAGTGAAACCTATGCCCCTCGGGTCTATCTTTTATCATATAAGCTTTCAATCTACTTTTATTTGCCTCTTTACTTTTTGCATCTATATTATAAAATACCAAAAATATATTTATCTTATCATATTATCTCTATCAGATCTCACTTTTGCAAGTGGTCGTGAAGGGTTGACAACCCCTTTATTGCGTTGCTTGCGAGTTCTTTGTTTGTTTGTGTAGGTGTGTGAGACTTTTGAGGAGCCTCCTACTGGATTGGTACCTTGGTTCTCAAAAACTGAGGGAAATACTTACGCTACTATTGCTGCATCACTCTTTCATCTTCAAGGAAAACCAACGCAAGCTCAAGATGTAGCATAGACCCACAGTACGAAATGACAATAGTGGATCTGAACAACCTTGGGTACACAGACATACCATTCGTCCCAGCCAATGATGTGGCGTAGGTTTTCTATGTGAAGGACATGTCTACTAAACCGAGAAAGAGAAAAGATAAGGAAGCGAATACATCATACGATGAGCCAAAGCACCACATAGTTCTTTCAAGGAAAATAGACATCGTGGGAGTGGAGGGCAAGACAAACATGCCTGAAGAATATGAAATGTTTCATGAAATTCCTCACTTCAAAGTCAAGGCTGACCCAAACACCCTATTAAATGATGAAGATTATCCATGATTACGGCGCAATAAGCCAGGGATACACGCAAAGAAAAAGTGAAGACTTTCTCTCCACAACTATTCTGATGATGCCTTTGATCTAGAATATCACTTTAGCTACATGTAAAGAAATGAAATTCCTCTTGTAACATATGAGTTTTCGTCCGAAACCCTGATACTTTGAAAGAGATTGTCCATTTTGTAGACGAAATGAATCCAGTTTTTGCCGTAACCCTCTCAACTTTTTAGAACATGCTATGTGGGTGAAATGATGATACCATGCCAACTTTCAACCTTTTTAGGGTTCATTTTTAGTGCTTTTCAATTTGAGGGTCATTTAGCTAAAAAAATCAATAAATGCATGAAAAATACCTAATGAAGATAGAAAGGGTAGAAAATAGATTATGTGGCTTTGAATGGTGCATTTTGAACACACAAAAAGTCTGGAGTTCAAATAAGTTCAAAAAAATGAAATCCCTTGTAATAGATGAGTTTTTGTCTGAAACCCTGATACTTCGAAAGAGATTGTCCATTTTGTACACAAAGTGCATCTAGTTTTTGTCGTAACCCTCTCAACTTTTTAGCACATGCTATGTTGGTGAAATGATGATACCATGCCAACTTTTAACCTTTTCAGAGTTCATTTGTAGTGCTTTTCAATTTTAGGGTCATTTAGCTCAAAAAATCAGCAAATGCATGAAAAATACCAAATGAAGCCAGTAAAGGTTGAAAATTGATGATGTGACTTTGAATGGTGCATTTTGAACACACACAAAGTCAAAAGTTCAAATAAGTTAAAAAATGAAATCCCTTTGTAACAGATGAGTTTTTGTCTGAAACCCTGATACTTCGAAAGAGATTGTCCATTTTGTACACAAAGTGCATCCAGTTTTTGCCGTAGCCCTCTCTACTTTTTAGCACATGCTATGTGGCTGAAATGATGATACAATGCCAACTTTCAACCTTTTCAGACTTCATTTGTAGTGCTTTTCAATTTCAGGGTCATTTGGCTCAAAGAATGAACTAATAGCAAAAAGAATGAACTAGAAAACTTTTATAAAACTCTAATAGCAAATAGAATGAAACAAAAAGAATTAATTAAAATATTTTGTTATGATCAACTAAAACAAAACTATAAGATTCTTCAACAGCAAAAAGAATCAATTAAAAAGCTTTTATAAACCTCTAGTGTTTTTGAAACTGAAATTATATAAAATTTATGCAACTAAAATTATCAATGCATTTTTTGTTCAAAAAATTAATAGCAAAAAGAATTTTCATCAAGTATTTTTTTGTTAGAAACTTTGATAGCAAACTAAAATAACAAAATATGTTTTTGATTAAAACACCCATTTAAAATAACCTAAAAATTACCAAATAGAATATAATGATAAAACACACTAATATTAAGTAGCAGGAAAAAGAAACACTCAAAAATCTATTTTTAAAGTAAAGTTATTCACAAACTAGTGACTCATACAAATTTCAAAGGATTCAAATTTAAACTATTAAAATTTGAAAACTAACGGCACTAACAGAAAGTTTATAATTTTGTGACCTAAAGAAAAAGGAATCACTCAAAAACACTAAGTATTTAGCTATAAGTAGAAACAAAACAAAATAAATATAGTAAGAAACGAAACAAAAAATACTAAAAAAATTAAAGAAAATGCCGATTACTGGGCCACCACGGCCTGCATACGACTAGATACCCAACCCGCTAGTTGGGCCAGGATGCAGGCCCGCAGTAGGCCCAGTAGGCCCACAGGCAGAGTGAGTGAGTTTAGGCCAGTAGGCCTGCATTAGAGAGGAGCTCGAGTGGGCAGCGGCAGCGACACTTGTAAACCACTCATCCCCTCTCAACTAGCGAGGTGGTACTAAACTTTTGGCCGCGGCAGCCCCCCCTTTCGTCCCGGTTGGTGGCACCAATCGGGACCAATTCCCACCTTTTGTCCCGGTTGGTGGCACCAGCCGGGACCAATGCCCACCTTTCGTCCTGGTTGGTGGTACCAACAGGGACTAAAGGTCCCGTTAATCCCCGCTGGTGCCACCAACCGGGATGAAAGGTGGGCATTGGTCCCGGTTGGTGCCATCAACCGGGACGAATGCTTTGTGTATATAAGCGACACTTAGGAATTTCTCACTTTTCATCTAGCAGTTCCCGGACCGCCTCTTTGCTCACCTCGAGGAGGGGTGGCCCAGGCGCACCCTGGTGGGTTGTGCCCACCTCAGGTGCCCCCCGGACCGCCTCTTTGCTCTATAAATACCCCAATATTCCAGAAACCCTAGGAGCATCGACGAAATATTCATCCAGCCGCCACAGAGTCCAGAACCACCAGATCCAATGTAGACACCATCTCGGATGGGGTTCACCACCTCCATTGGTGCCTCTCTGATGATGCGTGAGTAGTTCTTGTAGATCTTCGGGTCCGTAGTTAGTAGCTAGATGCTTTCTCTCTCTTGCTGAATTCTCAATACAACGGTCTCTTGGAGATCCATATGATGTAACTCGTTTTGCGGTGTGTTCATTGGGATCTGATGAACTTTGAGTTTATGATTAGTCATATCTTTTTATATCCATGAAAGTTATTTGAGTTTCTTTGATCTATTATATGCATGATCTCTTATAGCTCCGATATTTGGGTTTTGTTTGTCCAACTTGATCTATTTATCTTGCAATGGGAAGAGGTGCCCGGTAGTGGGTTTGATCTTATGGTGCTTGATCCCAGTGACAGAAAGGGAACCAACACGTATGTATCATTGCTACCAAGGATAAAAAGACGAGATCCATATCTAACGCAATGGATAAACGGATCTTGTCTACATCATGTCATCGTTCTTATTGCATTACTCCATTTTTTCATGAACTTAATACACTAGATGCATGCTGGATAGCGGTCGATATGAGGAGTAATAGTAGTAGATGCAGGCAGGAGTCGGTCTACTAATCTTGGACGTGATGCCTGTGTAATGATCATTGCCTGGATATCGTCATAATTATTTGAGGTTCTATCAATTGCCCAACAGTAATTTGTTTACCCACCGTTTGCTATCTTTCTCGAGAGAAGCCACTAGTGAAACCTACGGCCCCCGGGTCTTGTTTCTCGTATAGTTGCCTTGAAATCTACTTTGCCTTTGTGTTTTTATTAAGATCCACTAAACCAAAAAAATACAAAAATACCTTGCTGCAATTTAACTTTATTTATTTTATTTGTCATTCGATCTATCCATTTACTACAAAATTATCTCACGTTCGTTTGCCACTTGAGGCACCATACCCTGAAAGGGATTGACAACCCTTTTAACACGTCGGGTTGCAAGGATTTGTTATCTGTGTCTAGGGTTTGTTTACGTTGTGTTTCTTGGTTCTCTTATTGGTTCGATAACCTTGGTATCATCTGAGGGAAATACCACCGCTGTGCTGCATCACCCCTTCCTCTTTGGGCAAATACCGGTGTAGCTTCAAGCAACATCAAAAGGAATTTTTGTCGCCATTGCCGGGGAGGATCTTCAACATAACCAGGTTCCTAATCACAAATCTCATCTCCTCGCAATTTACATTATTTGCCATTGCCTCTCATTTTCCACTCCCCCACTTCACAAAAATTTTCCATTCTATTTGCCTCTCTTTTCCGTTCGCCCTTTTCTTGCCAGATCTGTTTTTGTATGCATTCTTGATTGCCATTATGGATCGTTCTTCCTCTATTGTTTGCACTCCCGAGGACGAAGTCCTCAACTTTAAACAAAGGGGAGGAGAAAATTTAAAAGATGCTTGGTATAGAATTTGCAATGCTCATAATAGATCTATCCATAGGCAATCTACCGTTGTGCTTCTACGTTGTTTTTATGTTGTCATCACCACTTGGTATAGATTCGTCCTTAATACGATTACCTGTCGCAATTTCTTAACGAGTCCTCCTTTTCATGCTCTTAATGCTATGGGAAACTTAGTGGGCTCACCACCTCTTATGGTTAATGAAACAATTTTGACTCTTGAGCATGTTATGGAAAGATTAGATGCTATCGAAAAGAAAATGCTCACTGAAGATCAATGGAAATCATACATAAAAAGATCCATAATTTTGCTACTAATCTTTGGTCAAAAGCAGGCGATATTTTTAAGTTGCTAAAAGAGAGGGGTACCTCAATCCATGAAAGAATAGAAGAAAGTCCATCTCGGATCGATAAATTGGAAGAAATCTTTAGTAATCTAAGCATGGCTTTTACTACCACTAAAATTATTGAGGAAGCTCCTATGAAGAGTAAGAGATCCAAGAACAAGGGTGCAACTCCTAGTGATAGCAATAAAGGAGATCTTAAGATGATTAGTATCCACCCTGATTTTGTTGAAGTGATAAGAGATCATTTTTGCAAGATTAATATACAAATTTCCCAGGTTGTCATATAATTTTCAGATTTTTTCGAGTTCCAGATGTTTTCGTTTAAGTCAGATTACTACAGAATGTTCTGTTTTGACAGATTCTGTTTTCTTTGTGTTGTGTGCTTATTTTGATGGCTCTATGGTTTTCTTTGATAACTTTTCTATAGAAAAGCTGGAATACAGTAGATATAATACAAAAACAAAATATGAATTTTTTTAATACAGTACTTATAGTAGTGGTTTACTTTCGTTCACTAACGGATCTTGCGGAGGTTTTGTTGAGTTTTGTGTGATTGAAGTTCTCAAGTTTTGGGTTATCTTACGATGGATCAAGGAAGGATGGAAGAGACTAAGCTTGGGGATGCCCCGGCATCCAAAGCTATTATCCAAAAATGAGCAACCAACTAAGCTTGGGGTTGCCCCCGAATGGCATCCCCGCTTTCTTCCAACAACTATCGGTATTTTACTCAAGACTACATTTTTACTCGCCACATGATATGTGTTTTGCTTGGAGCGTCTTGTATGATATGAGCCTTTGCTTGTTTTATTTTTTGTTTTAAGTTATCAATCCTTGCTGGACACACATATTTGAGAAAGCCAAAATTATGCCATGACTTGTTAGAATTACTCTCTATGCTTCACTTAAATCTTTTATGAGCTAGGACATGCTCTAGTGGTTCACTTATATCTTTTTGAGCACGGTGTGCTTAGTATTTTTGAAGAAATGCTCTCTTGCTTCACTTAGATTTATATGAGAGTCAGTAAAATTTTGAAGAAATTCTCTCTTGCTTCACTTCAATTATTTTGAGAGAAAGAAAATTTGTTATGGTCATGATCTTCACTTATATTTGTTTGAGCTTATGAAAAGCAACACATGAAAATTAGTCCTAAAGTGATAGATATCCAAGAAGGATAAAGAAATAAAAAAATACAATGTCATGAAGACCATTGGACAAAATAAACTTGATTCTTGGTAATAGTTTTGAGATATGATGATGTGATATGTGAGTTATGTTGATGAGTAATTGTGCTCTAGTAAGAATATTGGTGTTAAGGTTTGTGATTCCCTATGCATGCACGAATGTCAATAATCATGCAATGAAAATTATATCCTACTTGTGGTGCATTATTCGGTGTTACTTATTATTAATGCTTGATTATGAAATTATTCGTTTCTTGGTTGGTCGCTTCTCAATCTTTTTGCTAGCCTTCATTTTGCACTAAGTATGACCTCTACTTGTGCATCCAAAATCCTTTAAACCAGTTTTGCCACATGAGTCCACTATATCTACCTATATGCGACATTCCTTTGCCGTTCTAAGCAAATTTGCATGGGTCATCTCTAATTTTCAAAAAAATACTTCTCTTTTGTGTGTTTGTTTCGCTCGCGGAGCGGTGAAGGGTCGCTAATATTTTCCATGCTAGATGTGTTATTCTCAAGATGAATGTTTATTCACTTTCATTGCATGAGAGTAAGGCAACGTTCTTGGGGATGCCCAGTCCAGAAATGCAAAAAAATGAATGTACTTTATGTTGTCAAATAATAAATTCCCTTGAAATTGTTGGTATGGAAGGCAACCGTGGATTCGGCTAGCCATGGAAAGTCAAAGTATGGTGGAAAAAGGAATACACTTTATTTTCTGTTTGGGAACCGCCTATGGCATATCTAGCATTGAAAGTGTTCGGAATTCTAAGTCGTTTTCGTTGGTGGGATGGATACACCTCCCAAAATGTTTTTATCTCTAAGTTCTTCGCTTTGAGCTCTAGCACCTCTACAAATCCCTACTTCCCGCTGCGAAGGGCCTTTCTTTTACTTTATGCAATTTTTATTTTGAACTTGAGTCTCCATCCTCTCTTATAAAAGCACCAACTAGGAGGCAATATGATCGTACTCAAGTATTGAGTGTAGCTAATATTTGAGTGTGTCTCATGAATGGATCAATGTTTGAGAATGATGGGCTAGGGATAACTTATTTTAGCATTGATATTTTGAAAGACACGGTTGCTTGTTGATATCCTTGAGTATCTAAATTATCGTGTCAAAACTAGACTATTGCTTTGAATCACATAAAAGTCCAAATGTACATGCTATAAAGAAAGAATATGATATGACATGATAAACAACACTCCACATAAAAAAATTTGTTTTTATCACTTACCTACTCAAGGACGAGTAGGAGTTAAGCTTGGGGATGCTGATACGTCTCCAATGTGTCTATAATTTTTGATAGTTCCATGTTGTTTTATTATCAATCTTGGATGTTTCATAATCATTTTATAGTCATTTTATATCATTTTTGGTACTAACCTATTGACATAGTGCCAAGTGCCAGTTGTTGTTTTTCCATGTTTTTTACATCACAGAAAATCAATACCAGACGGAGTCCAAATGCCACGAAACTCCATGATGGTTTTTTATGGGACAGAAGGAAGATGTTGTTGGGGAATATAGTAATTTCAAAAACAATCCTACGCACACGCAAGATCATGGTGATGCATCGCAACGAGAGGGGAGAGTGTCATCCACGTACCCTCGTAGACCGTAAGCGGAAGCGTTATGACAACGCGGTTGATGTAGTCGTACGTCTTCATGATCCGACCGATCCAAGTAACGAACACACGACACCTCCGAGTTCAGCACACTTTCAGCTCGGTGACGTCCCACGAACTCCGATCCACCAAAGTGTCAAGGAAGAGTTTTGTCAGCACGACGGTGTGATGACGGTGATGATGAAGCTACCGACGCAGGCCTTCGCTTAAGCACCACTACGATATGACCGAGGTGGATTATGGTGGAGGGGGGCATCGCAGACGACTAAAAGATCAATGAGCGCGCCCCAAGGGGAGTCCTACTCCCACCGGGAGTAGGACTGCAGCCCTTCCAAGAGTAGGAGTAGGAGAGAGGGAAGGAGGAGAGAGGGGGAAGGAAAGGGGGCGCCCCCTCCTTGTACAATTCCGACTAGAGGGGGAGGGGGCGCGCGTCCTGCCTAGGCCACCCCTCCTCTTCTCCACTAAGGCCTAAATAGACCCATTACACTCCCCGGGGTTTTCCGGTAACCCCCCTGTACTCCGGTATTTTTCCGAACTTGCCCGGAACTCTTCCGAAGTCCAAACATACTCATCCAATATATTGATCTTTATGTCTCGACCATTTTGAGACTCCTCTTCATATTCCTTGATCATATCCAAGACTCCAAACTACCTTCGATATATCAAAACACATAAACTCATATTACCGATCGTCATCGAACGTTAAGTGTGCGGACCCTATGGGTTCGAGAACTATGTAGACATGACCCAGACTCATCTCTGGTCAATAAACAATAGCGGAACCTGGATGCTCATATTGGCTCCTACATATTCTACGAAGATCTTTATCAGTCAAACCGAATAACATCATACGTTGTTCCCTTTGTCATCGGTATGTTACTTGCCCGAGATTCGATAGTTGGTATCTCAATACCTTGTTCAATCTCGTTACCGGCATGTCTCTTTACTCGTTCCGTAATACATCATCATGCAACTAACTCATTAGTTGCATTGCTTATAAGGCTTATAGTGATGTGCATTACCGAGATGGACCAGAGATACCTCTCCGACAATTGGAGTGACAAATCCTAATCTCAATCTATGCCAACCCAACAAGTACCTTCGGAGACTCCTGTAGAGCACCTTTATAATCACCCAGTTACGTTGTGACGTTTGGTAGCACACAAAGTGTTCCTCCGGTAGTCGGGAGTTGCATAATCTCATAGTCATAGGAACATGTATAAGTCATGAAGAAAGCAATAGTAATATGCTAAACGATCAAATGCTAAGCTAACGTAATGGGTCAAGTCAATCACATCATTCTCTAATGATGTGATCCCGTTAATCAAATGACAACTCATGTCTATGGCTAGGAAACGTAACCATCTTTGATTCAACGAGCTCGTCAAGTGGATGCATACTAGTGACACTTAGTTTGTCTATATATTCACACATGTACTAAGTTTCCGGTTAATGCAATTCTAGCATGACTAATAAACATTTACCATGATATAAGGAAATATAAATAACAACTTTATTACTACCTCTAGGGCATATTTCCTTCAGATGTTGGGCCCTGGTTGCACCTGCGGGGAGTCCCAAGGAGGGGACAACCCACCAGGGCACGCTAGGAGGCTCGGGCGCGCCCTGGTGAGTTGTTCCCACCACGGGTGCCCCCCGGACCCGCCTCTTTGCTCTATAAATACCCCAATATTCCAGAAACCCTAGGAGGGTCGACGAAATATTCATCCAGCCGCCACAGAGTCCAGAACCACCAGATACAATCTAGAGACCATTGCGGCTGGGGTTCACCACCTCCATTGGTGCCTCTTCGATGATATGTGAGTAGTTTTTTGTAGACCTTGGGTTCCATAGTTAGTAGCTAGATGGCTTTCTCTCTCTCGTTGAATTCTCAATACAACGGTCTCTTGGAGATCCATATAATGTAACTCTTTTTGCAGTGTGTGCTACCTCTTGAGCACTGCGTTGGTTTTCCCTTGAAGAGGAAAGGGTGATGCAACAAAGTAGCGTAAGTATTTCCCTCAATTTTTGAGAATCAAGGTATCAATCCAGTAGGAGGCTCCTCAACAGTCCCACACACCTACACAAACAAACAAGAACCTCGCAACCAACGCGATAAAGGGGTTGTCAATCCCTTCACTGTAACTTGCAAAAGTGAGATCTGATAGAGATAATAAGATAAGATAAATATTTTTGGTATTTTTATGATATAGATTGGAAAGTAACACTACTAGGGAAAACCCTAGTAGTAGTGCGGGTTTAAAGCCCACTAGTAGCGCGTGCTACCGTGCTACTAATAAGGCGCTACAGCTATTACTTAGCAGTAGCACGTGTGACACGCGCTACTGCTAAGAGACATAGCGGCAGCGCTTGTTCACACCCGCGCTCCTGCTAATCTAGCTACTTGCAGCGTGTTTACTGTCCATCTCTACTAGTATGTTTTTAGTGTATTTATCCGCCGTTATACAAATTTTGGTACAATACCAATTATGAGGTTTATATCATTATGTCTATAACAGTGTGTCAAATGAAGGTGGATTAGGTTCAAGTGGAGGCAATATGTGGTGCATGTCAAAAGTATACTACTAATCCAAACTTGATCTAGTTTGGACTAGTAGTACTTTCGATGTGCACCACATGTTGCCTCCACTTGAATCTAATCCGCCAACACAAGCTATTTAATCATCATCATAGTCATTAGCACCAATAGTATTTATTTAATCACCACTAACACTAGCTCATAATAATCATCATAGTCATTACCACCAACACTAGCTATTTAATCATCATAGTCATAGTGTAGCACATCATCGTCTTTAAACTCATTTCTAGCTAGCTAATCACTCCTGCTGCTCTCTCTCAGGTAAAATAACATAAAACATGTGTAGATCTCCTCCTTCATCAAGTTGGAGCATGCAGATGAACCTGTTTCTTAATCGTGGGCTGCGCTTCTAATTGCTGCCCCCTAGTACTTGTCTGCGCTCCTCCATCACAGATTTGGTTCAGTCTTTCACTTTTAAGAATTCATCGCTAATCCTGAATGCACTATAGTGATTTGTAGGATATATTGGCCGTAAGCTAACAATACTCATGGTACCTTTAGTCTCGATCCCATAGGGCACAACATTCGTCGGGAGTCCCTGTTAAAGAACATCGTATGGTAACATACTTAGTAATGAATTTTAGCTTAAAAATAATGTATGGAAAATATGCACTGAGGACAAATAGTAAAAATCTTACCATATTTCCTAAATAGATGTGACCGTAGTTCATTACGAACAATATTGGTCGCACGTTTTCAGTACTAACATTTCTAAATCCAGGAAGAAAATTTGTCTTGACAGTATCAAGATCCGCAAGCCATGAAACATAATGACTTAGCTCCTCGCAGTTTAGTTCAACCTCGGCATAGTAGTAGGTCCTGTCTACCAAGCGCTGGACATGTTTGCTTGAACGGAAATAAGCTGACAATAGAAATTAGTTGTCAACTATTTTTGAATAAACAATATCAAAGACATAAATATGGTTGAGAAACTCACATAATGGTATAACTGGAGGCGTCTGCACATCGACCCAGATGTCGGTATTATCTTCAATATCATCTTCCGGACGAATATCAAAGGTGATAACCATATCAGGATCAAATGCATAAGTCTTGCATAGTGCTCGCCATGTTTTGCATCCAAAATAGGTGTAGTCGTCTGAATTGTATAATTTTGCGTGGAAAATATAACCATGCTCGATCTTCAAGTAAACTTTCTTTACCTCCATAGTACGTCTGAAACCTATCTTATCCAATACAAATACTCTTGCATGGCAGGCGATACGTAGAATAGTAAAAAAATAAGTTGAAGCAAATGAAGCAGATGTCATGCTTAATTGCGAAAAAAATACTTGTCATTGTGACTTACTGTATCCACTTCGAAGTTCTCGTCCAGCTTGATGCTGAAGCGCCTATCATCATCTAGGAAGATTCCGTCGCACAGGCCGTGCTCGTCTTCGCAGTATTTGCAAATACCGAAATCCTTTGCGTCGTCAGACATTTCCTATGTTCATAGTTGAAATATTAATTGAAAATCGATCAAAGACAAGTACCAGGATACTCAACACACAAATCCGGGGAACTCAATATTTTCTACATATTCTGGCACAAGTCATGCCAAAATTCACAGAAAAATCCGGCATGACCTTTTCTAAAATAGGACATATCGAGCGCCTTAAATTTGCCGCAACGGAAATGAATCAACACTCCGGCAAAATATAGGCCACTCGGAGGTGTAACCTGCAAACATGACCGGCCACTTGGGTAAGCACATATCCTATTTGAGCAACACAAGATATACATTTCAAAATATCTTATAGGACTCAAATTAGCATGCATTCAATAAGGAAAAGTAAATCATCTTATGCGTCTGTACATCGTCGAATATTATCACTAATACATCCCGAATAGTATCATACATATAACATCACTAATACAACTAAAACCCTATAGCACGATGGGTATCGGCAAGGGCGGTGGACACCCACAGAGAAGGAACCATCATAGGATCATAGCTCCAGTGAGATCCCTGGAGAACCTGCCAGGTATTGGAGATTCTGTGCTCCAACGCAAACAAGTAGCGACGGACGTGCGCGTCCTCCTCACTGACATGGTGACTCACCACCTCCACGGGGTCCTCGAGCCTCTGGACCATCACTGGCCCACGCGACTGCTACCAAAGAAGGTTCGGGTCAACGACAGGCTGGCTCCTCACCAACCTGCGCCCCCCGGTAGGTAGCGCCTCCCAGTACCACCCCGGCGGTGCCCAGTCCCGGACATGGCTCATCTGGTCAAGCAGGTGTCGTGCTCCACCGACTCGACGACGAGGATGCAAGATAGGCATCGTCCACGTCAATGCGGGAAAAATTGCTTTAACTAAAAAAATAGCAACAAATTCTTACTAACTAGTTCTATTAATTCAACTAGTTCTTACTAAAAATAAACTTACTATAAATAAAAATAAACTAGCACCTAATTAGTACCTAGTTGTTACTAACTAATTAGTACCTAGGAACTACTGCCCTAATTACCATCTAATTTGATGAACCTAGGGGTGGAAAGTGGTAGCGGATATTCCAATTATCCAACTTAAAAGTGAAATAAGTGGTCAAATTTTACTCGTAGTGTTTATTCATCATCTAAGAAAACATCCCAGACGCATTTGTATCCAATTCATTTCCACCCATAGATGAACCCTAACTAATTTGATGCAACTAAAGTTTGAAGAACCCTATCTAGGCAGAGGTAGGGGAGGGGGAGGAGCAGGCGTGTTCACCTTGGGTGCCTGCGCCGAGAGAGGGGCAGGCGACGTCGAGGTCGGGGTTGGGGCTCAAGCGCGCGACGGAGGGCGGCGTTGAGGACGGGGTCGGGGGCGGCATCTGGTACGGCGTTGAGGTTGGGGGCGGGGGCGGCATTGAATCCGGGGTCGAGGCGGCGTAGAGGCTGTGCGGAGAGCGCGCGGCAGCCGACGAGTGATGGAGGCGGCGAGACCAGAGGAGTTCGATTTGGGGGGAAGTGGCCGTGGGGAAGGACGAACTCGGTGGTTAAGTCACAAGTAGAAGTAGCGCGTTCCAGAAAGCGCGCTACTGCTACGTTAGCTACAGCGCGTTCTGGGATACGTGCTACTGCTAATCCTTTCTCTTTTCCCCTTTTTCATTTATTTTTCTTCACATTTTATTTTTTTCCTTTCACCTTCTTCTATTTCTTTCATTTTAAATTACCTTTCTATTTGCTTTCCGTTTAATTTTATATCCTTTAGCAGTAGCGAGTTTAGAATAAAACACGCTGCTAAAAAGAAAGTAGCGGTAGCGCGGTTCGATATAGATCGCTACTACTATGTGTAGCCTATCGGCTAAGCCGTGGGAATTTTAGTAGTAACATGTTTGACCCACGCTATTGCTAAAGTTCTGTGTATAAGGTTTTCCCTAGTAGTGTAAAAGATGCAAATAGAAGTAGATGGGAAACTTATATGATAAAAGATATACCCGGGGGCCATAGGTTTCACTAGTGGCTTCTCTCAAGATAGCATATGTATTACAGTGGGTAAACAAATTACTGTTGAGCAATTGATAGAAAAGTGCATAGTTATGAGATTATCTAGGCATGATCATGTATATAAGCATCACGTCCATGACAAGTAGACCGACTCCTGCCTGTATCTACTACTATTACTCCACACATCGACCGACTCCTGCATGCATCTAGAATATTAAGTTCATGAAGAACAGAGTAACGCATTAAGAAAGATGACATGTAGAGGGATAAACTCATGCAATATGATATAAACCCCATCTTTTTATCGTCGATGGCAACAATACAATACGTGCCTTGTTGCCCCTGCTGTCACTTGGAAAGGACACCGCAAGATTGAACCCAAAACTAAGCACTTCTCCCATTGCAAGAAAGATCAATCCAGTAGGCCAAACCAAACTGATAATTTGAAGAGACTTGCAAAGATAACCAATCACACGTAAAAGAATTCAGAGGAGATTCAAATATTTCTCATAGATACACTTGATCATAAACCCACAATTCATCGGATCTCAACAAACACACCGCAAAAAAGAGTTATATCGAATAGATCTCCAAGAAGATCGAGGAGAACGTTGTATTGGGAATCAAAGAGAGAGAAGAACCATCTCGCTAATAACTATGGACCCGAAGGTCTGTGGTAAACTACTCACAACTCATCGGAGAGGCCTTGGAGATGATGTAGAGGCCCTCCATGGTCGATTCCCCCTCTGGCGGAGCGCCTGCAAAGGATCCAAGATGGGATCTCGCGAACATAGAAGGTTGCGGTGTTGGAATTAGGTTTTCGTGGTGCTCCTGGATGTTTTCAGGGTACATGGATATATATAGGAGAAAGAAGTAGGTCGGTTGAGCCACGAGGGGCCCATGAGGGTGGGGGGCGTGCCGAGCACCCTCGTGGCCGCCTCGTTTGCTTCTTGACATCCAGTCCAAGCCTCCTGGTTTGCATTTGTCCCGAAAAGATCGCTCCCGAAGGTTTCATCCCGTTTGGACTCCGTCTGATATTCCTTTTCTTCAAAACACTAAAATAGGCAAAAACAACAATTCGGGCTGGGCCTCCGGTTAGTAGGTTAGTCCCAAAAAAGATATAAAAGTGTAAAGTAAAGCCCATAAACATCCAAAATGGGTAATATAATAGCATGGAATAATCAAAAATTATAGATACGTTGGAGACGTATCAGTGTGTTTGTTGTGATATGATGAACTTTGAGTTTATGATCAGTCATATCTTTTTATATCCATGAAAGTTATTTGAGTTTCTTTGATCTCTTATATGCATGATCTCTTATAGCCTCATATGTGTTCTCTGATATTTGGGTTTTGTTTGTCCAACTTGATCTATTTATCTTGCAATGGGAAGAGGTGCCCGGTAGTGGGTTCGATCTTACGGTGCTTCGATCTTACATATGTATCATTGCTACTAAGTATAAAAAAGGTGATCCATATCTAACGCAATGGATAAACGGATCGTGTCTACATCATGTCATCGTTCTTATTGCATTACTCTGTTTTTCCATGAACTTAATACACTAGATGTATGCTGGATAGCGGTTGATGTGTGGAGTAATAGTAGTAGATGCAGGCAGGAGTCGGTCTACTAATCTTGGACGTGATGCCTATGGAATGATCATTGCCTGGATATCGTCATGATTATTTGAGGTTCTATCAATTGCCCAATAGTAATTTGTTTACCCACCGTTTGCTATCTTTCTAGAGAGAAGCCACTAGTGAAACCTACGGCCCCCGGGTCTCCTTTCCCATATATTTGCCTTGCGATCTACTTTTCCTTTGCATTTTTATTCAGATCTACTAAACCAAAAAAATACAAAAATAACTTGCTGCAATTTAACTTTATTTATTTTATTTGGCGTTCGATCTATCCATTTACTACAAAATTATCTCACGTTTGTTTGCCACTTAAGGCGCCGTACCCCAAAAGGGATTGACAACCCCTTTAACGCGTGGGCTGCGAGGATTTGTTATCTGTATGCAGCGGTTGTTTACGTTGTGTTGCTTGGTTCTCCTACTGGTTCTATAACCTTGGTCTCATCTGAGCGAAATACCTACCGCCGCTGTGCGGCATCATCCCTTCCTCTTTCGGGAAATACCGACGTAGCTTCAAGCGACATCACACAACTGTTTCTGATGAGCTGTACTCATTGGCCAGGGGACCATCTTCGACTGTATTAACATACAAAGGGTACGAGATAAATGAGAATACATTTTACATGATCGCCCGAGATTAAAAGAGCACCAACAAGAACAGTGGTGTCTGCTTTGATGCAGCAACCAAGAGGGGAATGGACACATATTATGGTTACATAGTGGACATATGGGAACTTGACTATGGACATGATTTTAAGGTCTCTTTGTTTCAGTGCAAATGGGCCAGTCTGCCAGGAGGCAGGGTACAGGTAGACAGATACGTCTCCAACGTATCTCTAATTTTTGAATGTTCCATGCTATTATATTACCCCTTTTGTATGATTATGGGCTTTATTTTACACATTTATATCATTTTTGGCCTAACTTACTAACCGGAGGCCCAGCCTGTATTGCTGTTTTCTTGCCTATTTTAGTATTTCGAAGAAAAGGAATATCAAACGGAGTCCAAACGGAATGAAACCTTCGGGAGCGTGATTTTTGGAACGAACGTGATACGGAGAACTTGGAGTGCAAGTCAAGAAGAAAACAAGGTGGCCAGGAGATAGGAGGGCGCGCCCACCCCTCCTGGGTGTGCCCCTGTCTCCTGGGCCCCTCGAGCAGCCACCGACGTACTTCTTCCTCCTATATATACCTACGTACCCCGAAAATATCCAGAGAGCCAACAAATCACAATTTCCACCGCCGTAACCTTTTTTATCTGCGGGATCCCATCTTGGAGCGTTTGTCGGCGCTCCGCCGGAGGGGGAATCGACCACGGAGGGCTTCTACATCAACACCAGAGCCCCTCCGATGAGTTGTGAGTAGTTTACCACAGACCTTCGGGTCCATAGTTATTAGCTAGATGACTTCTTCTCTCTTTTTGGATCTCAATACAATGTTCTCCCCCTCTCTTGTGGAGATCTATTCGATGTAATCTCTTTTTGTGGTGTGTTTGTCGAGATCCGATGGATTGTGCGTTTATGATCAAGTTTATCTATGAGAAATATTTGAATCTTCTTTGAATTCTTTTATGTATGATTGAGTTATCTTTGCAAGTCTCTTCGAATTATCAGTTTGGTTTGGCCTACTAGATTGATCTTTCTTGCCATGGGAGAAGTGCTTAGCTTTGGGTTCAATCTTGCGGTGTCTTTAACCAGTGACAGAAAGGGTTGCAAGGCACGTATTGTATTGTTGCCATCGAGGATAAAAAGATGGGGTTTATATCATATTGCTTGAGTTTATTCCTCTACATCATGTCATATTTCTTAATGTGTTACTCTGTTCTTATGAACTTAATACTCTAGATGCATGCTGGATAGTGGTCGATGTGTGGAGTAATAGTAGTAGATGCAGGCAGGAGTTGGTCTACTTGTCACGGACGTGATGCCTATATATATGATCATGCCTAGATAATGTCATAATTATTCACTTTTCTATCAATTGCTCGACAGTAATTTGTTCACCCACCGTAATACTTATGCTATCTTGAGAGAAGCCACTAGTGAAACCTATGGCCCCCGGGTCTATATTTTATCATATAAGCTTTCAGTCTACTTTTATTTTCCTCTTTACTTTTTGCATCTATATTATAAAATACCAAAAATATATTTATCTTATCATATTATCTCTATCAGATCTCACTTTCACAACTGGCCGTGAAGGGATTGACAACCCCTTTATTGCGTTGGTTGCGAGTTCTTTGTTTGTTTGTGTACGTGCGTGGGACTTTTGAGGAGCCTCCTACTCGATTGATACCTTGGTTCTCAAAAACTGAGGGAAATACTTATGCTACTATTGTTGCATCACCCTTTCCTCTTCAAGGAAAACAAACGCAAGCTCAAGGCGTAGCAAGAAGGATTTCTAGCGCTGTTGCCGGGGAAGCTTCCACCAAGTCAAGTCAAGATTCGACCTCCCGCCAACGAAGGATTTATGGCGCCGTTGCCGGGGAGGTCTTCGCTCAAGTCAAGACATACCAAGTACCCATCACAAACTCATCTCCCTCGCATTTACATTATTTGCCATTTGCCTCTCATTTTCCTCTCCCCCACTTCACCTTTGCCGTTTTATTTTCCCTCTCTTTCCAAATCTCTCTCTCTGTTTTGCTTGCCCTTTTCTGTTTGCTCGTGTGTTAGATTGTTTACCTTGTCGTTATGGCTAGTTCCTTATCCGCTCCTATGTGTCCCGAGTTTGAAGTTCTTCACTTCAAGCAAAGGCAAGGAGAAAACTTAAAAGATGCTTGGTATAGGATGCTGGAATCTTATCGCAAGTGCACCCTAGAGGTGAACTTTAGAATTCTTCTTTGCAATTTTTATGTTGGGCTAAATATGTCGCATAGACAACTCTTGGATTGCATATTGCCAAGGGAAATTATATTGAAATTGATCCTAGTATTGCTCATGAAATTATAGAGGGAATAGTGGGAACACTACCTCAAAAGGGAGGATGACATCCTACCCAAGAAGAAACACAAGTGTTTGGAAAGATTTGCGAAGTAACAATTTTTTTACAAAAGTCTCTTGAGCCTCTTAAAAGTGTTAGCGGAAATCTTCACCGCATGAATATGTTGTTTACTCTTTGCAATAAGCGGTTGGATTCTTTAGATCTAAAAATTTCCGAGTATGAAGGGAAACGTAAAGAACCTCCCGGATTTGAGCATGACTCTGCTAAAAAACTGAAAATTAAAGATGGCACTACTTAGATCTATCTTCGCTTTTATGCCTAGCTAGGGGCGTTAAACGATAGCGCTAGTTGGGAGGAAACCCAATTTTCTTTGTCTTTTTTGTTTTTGTTCCTGTTTACTAATAAATTTTGCATCTACTTTGTGTTTAGATGTGTTTTCATGCTTTAATTAGTGTTTGTGCCAAGTAGAACCTATAGGATAACATATGATGATAGTTGATTTGATTCTGCTGAAAAACAGAAACTTTGCACGCACGAAATTAATTTTGTTAAATCACAGAAACGTGATTTTGTGTTGATTCTTTTTTATGCTTATCAATAAGCAAATTGTCCCGGACTTCCTATTTTGGTAGTATTTTTAGAGTTCCAGAAGTTTGCGTTAGTTGCAGATTGCTACAGACTGTTCTGTTTTTGACAGATTCTGTTTTTCGTGTGTTCTTTGCTTATTTTGATGCATCTATGGCTAGTATTAAGTGGTATGAACCATAGAGAACTTGGAATACAGTAGGTTTAACACCAAAATAAATAAATAATGAGTTCATTACAGTACCTTATGTGGTGGTTTTGTTTTCTTTCACTAACGGAGCTTATAAGATTTTCTGTTGAGTTTTGTGTTGTGAAGTTTTCAAGGTTTGGGTAAAGCTTTGATGGACTATGAAATAAGGAGTGGGAAAAGCCTAAGCTTGGGGATGCCCATGGCACCCCAAGATATTCAAGAATATCCAAAAGGCTAAGCTTGGGAATGTCCCGGGAAGGCATCCCCTCTTTCGTCTTCGTTCATTGGTAACTTTACTTGGAGCTATATTTTTATTCGCCACATGATATGTGTTTTGCTTGGAGTGTCGTGTATTATATTAGTCTTTGTTTTTTAGTTTACCACAATCATCCTTGCTGTACACACCTTTTGGGAGAAGCCTATTTGATTTGAATTTATTAGAATATGCTATGTGCTTCCCTTATATCTTTCGAGCTTGATAGTTTTTGCTCCAGTACTTCACTTATATCTTTTTGAGCACGGCGGTGGCTTGATTTTATAGAAATTGCTAGTATCTCATGCTTCACTTATATTATTTTGAGAGTCTTTAGAACAACATGGTATTTTCTATGGTTATAAATTGGTCCTTGAATGGTAGGCATCCAAGTTGGGTATAAAAAAAACTATCATAGGAAGTGAATTGGATGCTATGATCAATTTGATACTTGATAATTATTTTTAGATATGGAGGTAGTGATATTAAAGTCATGCTATGAATTTAAAGAATGCTTGTGTTGAAGTTAGCAAGTCCCGTAGCATGCACATATGGTTAAAGTTGTGTAACAAATTTGAAACATGGAGTGTACCTGGCTTGTGCATCCTTATGAGCGGCGGTCGGGGACGAGCGATGGTCTTTTCCTACCTGTCGGGGATATACCCCGCGGTATGACCCTCCCAGAGTCATAACCCGGCTGGGACTTTGTAAACCGGCGATGGTAAACCGACAGACAGTTAAGACAGATGGTAAACTGGCGAGTGGTAAACCGACAGGTTTTAAGACAGATGGTAACACCGGCAGCAGTTAAGTCAGATGATAACCCGTCAGGTCTTAGGTCAATCAAACCCGGCAGGCAATCATAAACAGGCAGACCATCATAAACCGGCAGACAATGTTAAACCGGCAGACCATCATAAACCGGCAGATCATGTTAAAGCGACAGACCATCATAAACCGGCAGACCATGTTAAACCGGCACCAGACAGTGATAACTGGGTTGCCAGGGGTTATGAAGCCCAATACATTAAGAAGCACATGAAGGGAACTCAAAATAGTTTAAGTCTTAGTCCGAGATGGACTCTACATGTAACCCACCCCTTCAACTTATATAAGGAGGGGCAGGGCTCCCCAAAAGAGGGACAAGCAACAAGAAACAATCTCTAGGGCTAGACACAACGAGGGAGAGCCGGTTTACGGCGACTCCCTCATGATGATAATGAGACCTAGCCACAAACAGCATGTAGGGTTGTTACTGGATGATGTTTTCCGGGGCCCGAAGCTGTCTAAATCATTGTCTTGCGTGTTGTGTCTCTCGATTCCGCTCAACCCCTCTCAAGCTATCACATAGATGCGTTGGCCTCACGACTAAGTCCTCACACTAAGGACGTCTGACGTGACAATTCCATGACAGTTGGCGCCTACCGTGGGGCTTGCGCACGATGGTGTTGAGTTCCTGAAGGGATTTCTCCTAGGGATTGAGGACCTCGCAATTTTCCGGATAAGAAAGATCAATTTGAAAGGATCTATATCAGTTTCAAGTTCATCGGTCCAGATTCATAATTTGAAAGGTTTAATAAGAGAAGTTAAAGTTGCATTTTGATGGTTGCTGTAAGTCGCCAGTATGATTGGCGTGTCAAGTTTCCGTCGCTGGCTTGCCAAAACCTGAATGATCAGAGTTACCATCACCATTCAACCATCAACAGCAAAGGAAAAGTCAAGAAAAGAAAACAAAGCACCGAGGAGGATTCAATCCATCGTCGCAGGGTCTCATTGCTAGCCACACAATCCAGTTGACTTCAGTCAAAATAACTACAACCCGGAAAGGACTTTGAAACCTCCACGATCTCTGCTACAGCTGCAGCTGCGCTTCGACCGCCCGGATCTCCTTTGCCATTGACCCGCCAGCGGCTGTGCTCCGACACCGGTTCGTCTACAGCACCTGGGTCGTGTCTGATTAAACTGCTGCTCAAACCACTGCATGGCCGAGCTACCAAAGTCACCAAGACCAATGGAATTTTTATAAAGTGCAGCCACGTCCAATCATTTCAAGGCTGGTCAGATTTGCTCTGTGTTCGGATTACTCCATCTTGAAGATCCATTAGCAAAAGGGTAGCATTGGGCGCCGGTGCGCCGGCCGAAAGTTTCGGCCGGTCTGCCCCCAGCCGCCCGATGTAACTGCACCAGACCGTCACATTGCCTCCCCTATTTTATTTTTTCCTTACCTTATCCTCGTCTCTAGCACACAGAGAGAGGAGCAAGCCAGTCAAGGCCGCCATGGATGCGGGCTCACGAAGCCCGCGCTTGCCGCCTTGGCACCGCAAGGCACCGCCCGTGCTCGTCGCCCTGGCCGCCTGTGGCGCTCGTCGCCCCGGCCATGGCGCCTCTAGCGCTCGTCACAGGTGCCCATCCTCGTCGCCGGTCCCCACTCGCACCACCTGCGTTCGTCCTCGGCCTCGTGCTCGCCGGAAACCCGTGCTCGCCGCCGTATCCTGGGCCGCCCATGCTTATCGGCCATGGCAACTCCGGCGCCGGTTGTAGTAAAAAAGAATAAATGGTTGCAGCAATTCTCCGTCGTCGTCGCCGTCGCTACTCGCGACTCCGCCATGGATGGGTGTAGCAAAATCCCACACCGGTAGTAGCAAAATCCGAGGACGGTTGCAACAAAAAAAATCCACCACCATAGTACGTCGCAGCTCCGCCGTGATAGATGTAGCAAATTCCGTCACTGGTAGTCGCAAAATTTGGCGATGGTTGTAGCAAAAACCTCGGCCGTTTCCAGCAAAGTTCTTGTCGTCGGTTGCCTCATTAATTTGCTTCCCATCGCCGCCATTGACTTGGGGGTTGCAACTTTTCTGCACAACGGTTCGAGCACCTTCAACGGGAGGTTGCAGCTTTTCTGCAGGGTCGAAGCTTTCAGCCGTTCGAAGCTGTCTATAGAAGCAGGTTGAAGCTTTTTTGCATCTGCCGTCGCCGGCCACAAGTTCGCCTCGTTGGTTGCAGCACGTTACTCTGACAGTAGTAGTTGTTTTTGTTGCCGGTCGTAGCTTTTCACAGTATGGGTTGCAACTTTCCTCATCTCCCGGTTGCAGCTGTTTATTGTCATGGGCCACAAATCTACACGCCGAAGATTGTAGCAAATAGCGCCACCGGTTGTAGCAAAAAAATGAGCTAGTTGTAGCAAAAATCCAGATGTGTTTCCAACTCGCTTGTTGGTTGCAGCAAAAAACAATAGTGGTTCCAGCTTTGGATTTGGCCAGTTGAAGCAAAACAAAATGCTAGTTCCAGCATCGTTATCCGCTCACTGGCATCGCAACCTTCACCCTGGTCATCCATGGAGACTCGTCGGCACGGCTTGGCACGACGCCCTTGGCTCTTCGTCTCCGGCACTAGTGGATACCAGATGCAGCACCCCCCGACCCCGTGCATGTCATCTCCAGCGCCACAAGTCGCCGGCCGTGGGGTGGACGACGACCTCGCCGGCGAGATTGGGCTGCGGCGGGGTAGGGGTCGATGCAGGGGTAGACAGGGTGGACGGCGGCCTCGCCGGCGTGCTGGGGATTGCAGCGGCAGGAACGAGGAAGACGCATGTGTCGCTGGCAAAAAGTAAGCGGACAGGGAGAAGGATAAGTCGGGCTAGCTCATCTCTTGTGGGACCCCGTGAAGCGGGAGTGCGCGTGAGCGGGCGACCGGCCGAAGGTTCGGCCGGCGCGCCGTCTCCAAACGTTTCCCTTAGCAAAACGTTGTGTGAGATTTTGAAGACATCAGGAGAGTCATACGTCTTTGAAGGTCAACTTTTGGTATACCAATTGTACAAATTGGTCAGTCTCCGTCTCGGCATCACTTTTTTGCCAGAAGGGCCTTGGTCCGAGTTGTCCTGAGCTGCCATTGCCGGTTCTCCTCCGTAGATGCCCGACACCGCCAAGTCGCCCGCGGCAGAGCCGTCGTCGTCCGGATCACCGCCGCCGGCTCCTTCAGCGAGAAGATGACCACGGGTCTGGATCCGGGTCGTGGACGGCCCTGCTCCATTGACAAGTCACCCACGGCGTCGAAACTGGTGTCGCACCGCTGTCAAGATTGAACCGGTGACAGTTTTCAATGCTTGGCCTCGCGTGCGCTGTTCCAAACTGGCGCCCCCGAGTTGCTGCTCTGTTCCACTGCCATAAACCGCCGTGGCCCTGAGCACGCACCAGAGGAAGGTGACGTCGGTGTTGTATTACATCACATCATCAAAGTTACATCTTCGCCTCTAAACCGTCCGGCTTCATCCGCCGAGCTGCTAAACCGCCGTCTCCGAAACCTCCACACCACGAGTCACCGGCCGGCTCTGTATCACCATCGTTGCTGAGCCGACAAAACGGCCAGTCCCCGATCGCATCTTAAATTACAGTCAAACGACCCGGAATCAGACTTTGAGGGAGAACCGGATTAGGATTCATCAATAATGACCACGACCCGGACAAGCATCAACCACGCCGGGCCGGCTTCTCCTCCACTACGAGCCGCACGCGCTTCGTCTTGCTCCCGAGGCCGCGCCCCTGTGTTTCCTCCGTCGCCACCGACCCGTGGGCCGCTCTGCTCCTTCCACGCGTTGTGCCACAGCAGGGTCACCGCCGGCCGATGGTCTTCATCTGCTCCTCAACGGCCGCGCCTCTATAGCCATGGCCATGACCTCGCTCCGAGCCACCACTAACGTGCCCTCGCCGAGCTGCCCGCATGCTCAGACAACCGCTCCGCCCAGCTCCAGTGCTGCCTCGCCTCGCCACTTGCAGCTGGCTCCTCTGCATTGGCCCGGTTGTGCCTCGCGCCCACGGCCGCCCGGTTGAATCGCCGCGAACCGCCCGCGTGCCCGCTGGCCTGGTTCCGTACGTTGCTCTGTCGGGCCGTTCCACCTCTCCGCATGGTTGGCCGGGGCCTCTTCTCACCTCGTTGATTCGGCCTCGCTGCTTTAAACCGGCGCCCCCGAGCTGCGTCCACTTGAGGGCCGGGCTGATCGCCGAATCGCTTCTGCTGCCCTCCTTCTAGCGCCACATCGCGCTCCCCTCCTCATTGCACCGGGCCGCCTCTGCCCGTCAGCCGGCGTCCACTCCGTGTATTCGGGCTGCCTGTCGGCTCCGCTCGCCGCGCCTGCTTGGCTGGCTCCGGCCTCCCGCCGGCTCGTCGCTGCCCTATCCGGCCTCCAACGACCCGGCTGCGCCCTCTTGATGGCTCTGCCCGTCCGTCGTCCTGCATCCCAGCCATGCTGTCGCGTTGTCCGCGCCCGCGAGGCTTCTCCGCGTCCGCGCCTATAGCCGCTGGTTAAACCGCTGTGGGTTAAAGCGTTGCACCAACCTCTCTCCGAGCCGTCGATGTGGGTCATCGTACTCGCAAACTTGCGAAAATGCCGTCTGCATGCCCGTGGGCCTTCGATCCAAGTCACCGCTGTGGTCTCCGCCTATGCGCACAAACCGCCCGCGGGCCAAGCCGGCCGCCGCGCGACCTAGCCTCGTCTCCGTGAACCGGCAGTTGTTTCGAAGGGCCTGATACCGCTGCTTCGCGTGCGTCTCCGTGAACAAGCAGTTGTCTGCCGTGCGTGGCTGCGGTCTTGATCCGTCGGGTCCCTCGCCTTCCGCGGTACTCCTTCATCAAATCGTCAAAGCCACCCGTCCTCCTCTTAAACTGCAGCTACGCCGAGCAAGCCGTCGCCATGGACCGCTTTGCCACGTCACCCGCGCTTCCTCTACCACGGCTCCTACCTCCAGTTCGCGTGTCGCTGTGCCTCGCCGGCGGTCAACCCGTCACTCCTTCTCAAGACACCAGGTCACCGTCGTCGCGTCCGCAGCTACCGTGGCGCCCCCGCGAGTCGCCACTTCCGCTTGCAAGTCGCTTCCACCACCATGGCCCGCTAATCTCAGTGTGACCTCCACGAGCCGACTATGTAAACCGCCGCGGCCTGGTTGGTTCTGTCCGAGCTGCCGCGTCTAGCTTCCCACTGCTATGGGCTATATCCATGATCCACACAGGCCTTTACTCTCTGCATTTTCCCTGTCAGAGAAAAGAAAGAGATAAGAGGAAATAGCCGTGACAAAAAGTCAAGTGGCCAGGTCCTTAGGCTAAGGCTACCAGAAACAGAAGCCAATGGCTAGCTAGCTGCCGTATTACCGTCATGTGGAGACCTGGCGGAAGCCTGGCACAATACTGCAAATACTACGATACTCATTCATCCGACAAACGCCAGGTGCTATCTTTTCTTGTTATTTTTAGCACATATTGTTTTTGTTAAAAAACAATTACTTTGTCTATATATTTTTATATATGCAGGACAATGATTCATTGTTTGCTGTTGGACGGATGTGCACAAGCCGTCGCCCGTGCAGTTCAATCTACATCAACTTGCCACGGTTGCACCTGCGATTGACTGGCCGTCTGCACGACTTATCGCGTCTGTGATTGACTATCTCGTCCATGCCGGCTTACAATGCCGCGGCCGACTCTCTTGTCTGTGCTGGCTTATAACCCCGCGGTGGATATTAACTGGTCTGACATATCAGGTGAAATCCATCCACTATATTTTTATATTATATATTGCTTTCTCTAAAAAAGAGCAATTACTCCGGCTTGCAAAGTTATCTAAATGCAGGACCCTAAACCACCATATTGGTGCAAATTTACAAGCCGTCAGAAAAAGTTCCGGCTTAAAATGGATATTCCGGTTAAAAATCCGGTTTAAGGGAAAGATGTCTCCCACAAAGCTTTGAAGCTCAAAATCCGATTTAACATCCGGTTCAAGAAGAAATATCTCTCACAAAGTTCGAGTTTTCAAGAAAAATCATTTGGGAGCTTGGTCGTATTCAAACCATAGCTACACCTCTTGATCGGCGTAAGGCCACCAGGGAAATCACTTGGGGGCTTGGTTGTACTCGAACCATAGCTACACCTCTTGATCGGCGTAAGGCCAATAGGAAATCACTTAGGGGCCAAAGAGAGTGTTGCAAAAAGCACAACTCAAACATAGGCACCCACTGAGCACAGCTCAAAATGTTAACTGGGGGCTCTTTGTGCAACGCAACAAAGAGTTTGAAAGGACCCTTGTAACATGCTATCAAGCACGGCTTGGAAGCCTGGTGTATTCACCTAAAACCCCGGGTTAACCTGTCTTCATCAAGTAAGCCACTCCTTTCCAGGTAATCCTGGCATGACCCGCTGAACATTTGACAAGTCAATCTTACACAGACCCTGAGCTTGTCAAAGTTAAAACGATGATTGGTTAGTTGGAGGCCCATCTTGAGATGCTTTGCAAGAATGGTTTAACTCAGTGGCCTGGCAGCCCATGAAAAGCCTCGAATTTGGGCCTGGCAGCCCTTGAAAAGCCTCGACTACACAGTTTTATTTGCCTTTGTCAAGATTTTTCTCTTTTGATAAAATTTTATGTTGAACCGGCGTCTATTGACCCGGCATGACTATCAGTCATCAAATTAACCCGGTATTCGTTAACCCGGTTCGACTTTCAACTACAAGTTGTCAGTACATAATCACTTATAATCCGGTGTTTATTCACCCGGCCTGGCTTTGGACTATAAGTCGCCAGTATATATTTGGATTGCGCCATTGGAATCATGCGCTTATAAATCATTGGGTATATTATTCAAATCTTTAATAGCCAACATGGCTGGATTTTTATTATGGTTATCAATAACCAGTATTATGATTAAGGTTTTCAAAGTCGCTTTAGCGCAGTGGCTATCATATTATCAATGGATATGATTTATTTTACAATTGAAGGAATAGTCCCGAGTTGCTGCAGGCTTACAACCCGTCACTTGGGGGCTACATTATTTAAGTTGAGATTATTACATCAAATACACAAGTCTCATGTCGCTGCAAGCATGCACCATGACACTTGGGGGCTAATGCAAAGTCATTTTTTGCTCACCTTATTGAAGACTCGACTCATCACATTGTAATGAGCCGTCCCTTGGGGGCTACCAATTGCTCCTGTAAACAATACAAGGTACAAAGCTTTTTATCCATTACATTGAAGGGTCCACTGCTCGGTTGGTAAAGCAGAAGGCTCTTAACCTTGTGGACGGGGATTCAAGCCCCATGATGGGGGTTACAACATATGATGTTATTTTCATTGAAGTATATATCAAAGTCCCAACTCAATATTATCTTACTGAGCCGGCCCTTGGGGGCTACACGTTGTTGTTCAAAGTTTACATGATTATATTTACAAAGTCCCTGCTCATTATTGCATAATGACCCGACCCTTGGGGGCTACACTGGTTCAAGTTTTTATGAGCATCAGGCAATTACAAGTCCCAAGTTGTTGCAAACATGACAAACCGACACTTGGGGGCTACAATTGATAGGCATATAAGAGGTATATTTTCAAGCTGGATGTTAACTACAGTTATGACCCGGTGTTATCAATATTTATAAACCGGCTAGTTCTACATTCTTAAACCGGCAAGTTCTACATCCTTAAACCGGCTGAAGATCAAATGATTATTACAAGGACAAATATTTTTGTTAAGCATTGGGAGCTGAGTCAAATGAATTATTCTTCACAATATTTCTCTGTGACAAACCAATGTCAGCAAGTTGATTATGAAGCTGGCCTATTGACCCAGATTTTCTAGAAGAAGGAAATGACAAGGACTTAAGGATGCTCAGGATCAGTTTAACATGGATAAATCCAAATTAAACTTATGGCTAATGTCGGGGATATACCCCTGCGGTATGACCAGACCGGAGTCATAACCCGGCTGGGACTTGGTAAACTGGCGATGGTAAACCGGCAGATAGTTAAGACAGATGGCTAAGACAGACAGTAAACCGACAAGTGGTAAAATGGCAAGTGTTAAGACAGATGGTAACACCGGCAGGAGTTAAGTCAGATGATAACCCGACAGGTGTTAAGTCAATCAAACCTGACAGGCAATCATAAACCGGCAGACCATGTTAAACCGACAGACCATCATAAACTGGCAGACCTTGTTAAACCGACAGACCATCATAAACCGGCAGACCATGTTAAACCGGCACCAGACAGTGATAACTGGGTTGCCAGGGGTTATGAAGCCCAAGACGTTAAGAAGCCCATGAAGGGAAGTCAAAATAGTTGAAGTCTTAGTCCGAGATGGACTCTACATGTAACCCGGCCCATCAACTTATATAAGGAGGGGTAGGGCTCCCCAAAAGAGGGACAAGCAACAAGAAACAATCTCTAGGGCTAGACACAATGAGGGAGAGCCGGTTTATGGTGACTCCCTCATGATGATAATGAGACCTAGCCACAAACAACATGTAGGGTTGTCACCGGATGATGTTACCCGGGGCCCGAAGCTGTCTAAATCTTTGTCTTGCGTGTTGCGTCTCTCGATTCCGCTCAACCCTCTCCAGCTACCACATAGATGCGTTGGCCTCACGACTAAGTCCTCACACTAAGGACATCTGACGTGACAATTCCACGACACTACCAATCTATCCCTCTAGGAGCATGCGCGTAGTGCTTGATTTTTGATGACTTCTAAATTTTTGCAATAAGTATATGAGTTCTTTTGACTAATGTCGAGTCCATGGATTATACGCACTTTTACCTTTCCACCATTGCTAGCCTCTTCGGTACCGTGCATTGCCCTTTCTCACCTTGAGAGTTGGTGCAAACTTCGCTGGTGCATCCAAACCCCGTGATTTGATACGCTCTATCACACATAAATCTCCTTATATCTTCCTCGAAATAGCCACCATACCTACCTATTATGGCATTTCCATAGCCATTCCGAGATATATTGCCATGCAAATTTCCACCGTTCCGTTCATCATCTTCATGACATACTTTACTTTTGTCATATTGCCATTGCATGATCATGTAGTTGACATCGTATTTGTGGCAAAGCCACCATGCATAATTTTTTTATACATGTCACTCTTGATTCATTACACCATCCTGGTACACCGCTGGAGGCATTCATATAGAGTCATATCTTGTTCTAGTTTCGAGTTGTAATTCATATATTGTAATCAATGAAAGTGTGATGATCATCATTATTAGAGCATTGCCCAAAAAAATAAAAAAAGAGAAAGGCCAAAAGAAAAAAAATGCCAAAGAAAAAAAGAAAAAAGAAAAAAAAGAAAATAAATAAAAAGGGCAATGTTACTATCTCTTTTTCCACACTTGTGCTTCAAAGTAGCACCATGTTCTACATGTAGTGAGTCTCATACTTTGTGCTTCAAAGTAGCACCATGTTCTTCATATAGTGAGTCTCATATGTTGTCACATTCATATGCTAGTGGGAATTTTTCATTATAGAACTTGGCTTGTATATTCCTACGATGGGCTTCCTCAAATGCCCTAGGTCTTCGTGAGCAAGCAAGTTGGATGCACACCCACTAGTTTTCTTTTATTGAGCATTCATTTATAGCTCTAGTGCATGCGTTGCATGGCAATCCCTACTCCTCATGTTGACATCAGTTGATGGGCATCTCCATAGCCCGTTGATTATCCTCGTCAATGTGAGATTTTCTCCTTTTTTGTCTTCTCCACACAATCCCCATCATCATATTCTATTCCACCCATAGTGCTATATCCATGGCTCACGCTCATGTATTGTGTGAAGGTTGAAAAAGTTTGAGATTATTTAAGTACGAAACAATTGCTTGGCTTGTCATCAGGGGTGTAGAATTTGGGAACATCATTGTGCGACGAAAATGAAGCATAACCTAACTATATGATTTTGTAGGGATGAACGTTCTTTAGCCATGTTATTTTGAGAAGACATGATTGCTTTGATTAGTATGCTTGAAGTATTACTATTTATTTTATCAATATGAACTTTTATTTTGAAACATTTGGATCTGAACATTCATGCCACAGTAAAGAAAAATACATTGAGAATTATGCTAGGTAGCATTCCACATCAAAAATTCTGTTTTTATCATTTACCTACTCGAGGGGGAGCAGGAATTAAGCTTGGGGATGCTTGATATGTCTCCAACATATCTATAATTTTTTATTGTTCCATGCTATTATATTACTCCTTTTGGATGTTTATGGGCTTTATTTTACACATTTATATCATTTTTGGGACTAACCTACTAACCGGAGGCCTAACCCGTATTGCTGTTTTTTTTGCCTATTTCAGTATTTCAAAGAAAAGGAATATCAAACGGAGTCCAAACGGAATGAAACCTTCGGGAGCATGATTTTTGGAATGAGCGTGATCCGAAGAACTTGGAGTGCAAGTCATGAAGCAAACAAGGTGGCCAGGAGATAGGAGGGCGCGCCCACCCTCTGGGCGCGCCCCCATTTCTCCTGGGCCCCTTGAGCGGCCACCGACGTAATTCTTCCTCCTATATATACCTACGTACCGCGAAAACATCTAGAGAGCCACCAAAACACAATCTCCACCGCCGTAACCTTCTGTATCCGCGAGATCCCATCTTGGAGCCTTCGTCGGCGCTCCGCCGGAGGGGGAATCGACCACGGAGGGCTTCTACATCAACACTATAGCCCCTCCGATGTGTTGTGAGTAGTTTACCACAGACCTTCGGGTCCATAGTTATTAGCTAGATGGCTTCTTCTCTCTTTTTGGATCTCAATACAATGTTCTCCCCCTCTCATGTGGAGATCTATTCGATGTGAACTCTTTTTGCGGTGTGTTTGTCGAGATCCAATGAATTGTGGGTTTATGGTCAAGTTTATCTATGAGAAATATTTGAATCTTCTCTGAATTCTTTTATGTATGATTGAGTTATCTTCGCAAGTCTCTTTGAATTATCAGTTTGGTTTGGCCTACTAGATTGATCTTTCTTGCCACGGGAGAAGTGCTTAGCTTTGGGTTCAATCTTGCGGTGTCCTTACCCAGTGACAGAAAGGGTTGCAAGGCACGTATTGTATTATTGCCATCGAGGATAAAAAGATGGGGTTTATATCATATTGCTTGAGGTTATCCCTCTACATCATGTCATCTTTCTTAATGCATTACTCTGTTCTTATGAACTTAATACTCTAGATGTATGCTGGATAGCGGTCGGTGTGTGGAGTAATAGTAGTAGATGCAGGCAGGAGTCGGTCTACTTGTCACGGAAGTGATGCCTATATACATGATCATGCCTAGATAATCTCATAATTATTCACTTTTCTATCAATTGCTCGACAGTAATTTGTTCACCCACCGTAATACTTATGCTATCTTGAGAGAAGCCACTAGTGAAACCTATGGCCCCTGGGTCTATCTTTTATCATATAAGCTTTCAATCTACTTTTATTTTCCTCTTTACTTTTTGCATCTATATTATAAAATACCAAAAATATATTTGTCTTATCATATTATCTCTATCAGATCTCACTTTTGCAAGTGGTCGTGAAGGGATTGACAACCCCTTTATCTTATCATATTATGTCTATGGAGGAAGGAGTACATCAAGGTTCCCAACTGGAGGTCTCCTCCTCCTTCGCAGCCGCGTCAGGGCACCCCACCTCCTCCTCCTCCTCCTCCTATCGCAAGTTAGGGCACTCCACCTCCTCCAGTGCATGAGGGCACTCCACTTTTGGTGAACGTAGCAGAAATTCAAAATTTTCTACGCATGACCAAGATCAATCTATTGAGTAACTAGCAACAAGAGAGAGGGGAGTGCATCTTCATACCCTTGAAGATCGCGATGCGGAAGTGTTGCAAGAACGTGGTCGGTGGAGTCATTCACTAAGCGATTCAGATCGCGGCTGAATCCGATCTAAGCACCGAACAACGGTGCCTCCACGTTCAACACACGTACAGCCCGGGGACGTCTCCTCCTTCTTGATCCAGAAAGGGGAGAGGAGAAGTTGAGGGAGAGCTCCGGCAGCACAACGGCGTTGTGGTGGAGCTTGCAGTTCTCCGGCAGAGCTTCGCCAAGCACTACTACGGAGGAGGAGGTGTTGGGGAGGGAGAGGGCTGCGCCAGGGGAAGGGTGAAGCTCCCATGCGCCTCCCGACTATATATAGGGGTGGAGGGGGCTGGTTTCTTGCCCTCCAAGTCCATTGGAGCGTTGGCAAAGGTGGGAGGAAAGAAATCCCATCATTTCCTTCCCCACCGATTATTATCCCCCTTTTTTAGGGATCTTGATCTTATCACTTCGGGATACGATCTTATTCCTTCTAAGGGGGGATCTTGGTGCGCCTTGACCAGGGGTGTGGGGCCTTGCCCCCACTACCCACGTTCATGTGGGTCCTCCCATGCAGGTGGGCCCCACTCTGGAACCTTCTAGAACCTTCTTGGTACAATACCGAAAAATCCCGAACATTTTCCGGTGGCCAAAATAGGACTTCCCATATATAAATATTTACCTCCGGACCATTCCGGAACTCCTCGTGACGTTCGGGATCTCATCCGGGACTCCGAACAACATTCGGTAACTGCACAATAATTCCCATAACAACTCTAGCGTCACCGAACCTTAAGTGTGTAGACTCTACGGGTTCGGGAATCATGCAGACATGACCAAGACAGCTCTCTGGCCAATAACCAACAGCGGGATCTAGATAACCATGTTGGCTCCCACATGTTCCATGATGATCTCATCGGATGAACCACGATGTATAGGATTCAAGCAATCCCATATACAATTCCCTTTGTCAATCGGTACGTTACTTGCCCGAGATTCGATCGTCGGTATCCCAATACCTCGTTCAATCTCGTTACCGACAAGTCACTTTACTCCTTCCGTAATGCATGATCCCGTGACTAACTATTTAGTCACATTGAGCTCATTATGATGATGCATTATCGAGTGGGCCCAGAGATACCTCTCCGTCACATGGAGTGACAAATCCCAGTATCGATCGATTCGTGCCAACCCAACAGACACTTTCGGAGATACCTGTAGTGCACCTTTATAGCCACCCAGTTACGTTGTGACGTTTGGCACACCCAAAGCATTCCTACGGTATCTGGGAGTTGCACAATCTCATGGTCTAAGGAAATGATACTTGACATTAGAAAAGCTTTTAGCAAACGAACTACACGATCTTGTGCTATGCTTAGGATTGGGTCTTGTCCATCACATCATTCTCCTAATGATGTGATCCCGTTATCAATGACATCCAATGTCCATGGTCAGGAAACCATAACCATCTATTGATCAACGAGCTAGTCAACTAGAGGCTCACTAGGGACATGTTGTGGTCTATGTATTCACACATGTATTACGGTTTCCAGTTAATACAATTATAGCATGAACAATAGACAATTATCATGAACAAGGAAATATAATAATAACCATTTTATTATTGCCTCTAGGGCATATTTCCAATATCCAACTCCTCCTTCTCCTCCTCCGGTGTGCCAGCGGACTCCGCTGCCTCATCAACGGTGGAAGAGAGACGACGCCGCTTCGGCGGCAAGCAGTACAAGACGGCGGGAAGAAATACAGATTTGGTCCAAAAAGCCTGAAGCCCATATGAGAAGAGTAACGAGGAAATGGATGAAATCGTAGAAGCCGAAGTGCAGGCCCATTTTGCAAGGAAATGGTAGATCCAGTGAAAGCGAAGCACACTCTGGATGCCCTTAAGTGACCACCACCGTCTTCGCCGCGATCCAACTATGAACGTGTTATTGCAAAGACATTTTAGGAAGCGCAGCATTCGGGAAGTACTTCCAGTGATGCAAGGCTAGCAAAAGGATGAAGTGGGAAAACAATTCCCCAGCTCGGCGAACAGGCGAAGCAATCATGCCGCCTACTCAAGGTGTCTAGTGATATCGTCGCTAATCATCCAGGGCTACTGCCCGGTACCAGTCTTTGTGATTACCTGGCTGATGATGTACAGTTTGAAATGTTAGAGGTAGTAGAGATCTTTATATACGAGTACGGGAAGTCTCTCGTTAAACGTGATCATCCTCCTCTAATAATGATGATGCGAAGATTGCATGAATGATACATGGATACCTGCAGGAAGTCTAGGAAGGATAGTTTGATGGTGAGAATTAAAGATGAGCATGACCTCATTGGAGTCGACCTGATGCCTGTTGAATTTGTGGAGTTATTTTAGTTACACTAGTAGTAAACAAGGCTATCTTTCGGGCCTGGCCAGCCCATTAGTCCCGGTTCTTCAAGAACCGGGACCCATGGGGGCTATTAGACCCGGTTCATGAGCCCAGGGGGGCGGCCGGGGCCTCGTGGGCATTGGTCCCGGTTCGTCTGGAACAATTTGTCCCGGTTCTAGGCACGAACCTTGACCAATGGACCTTGCTCCTAGCCCACACCCATTGGTACTGGTTCATGCCTTGAACCGGTGTAGAAGGGGGGGCTTTAGTCCCGGTTCATGCCACAAACCGGGACAAATAATTTGCCTATATACACCCATCGCCGCGGCAGAGCATTCCAAAGTGCTCTGTTTTTTCAATCAGGCGAGGAGAGGGAAGTTGGGTGCTCTAGTTCACCTCCTATGCACATGAGGTGTTCGATGAAATGCCCGAGCCACACTAGTTAAGCTTTCTCCTCTCGAAGCTCGACCTTGGAACTCCATTTTTTGCAAGATTTGTCTAGATTTAGCGGTCCGTCACGCCCCGTCCCAGTTTTCACGGTCGTTGATCGCCCGCGCCGATCTCGTCGCCGACACCACCGTGGTGAGCCTCTTGTTCTTATCTTCTTTCTGATACTTGTCTGATTTTCTTACTTTAGATAGATATTTGTCTGATTTTCTAACTTTTGACACACATAATTATATATAATGCACGCAGATGAACCGGCACTGGATGTATGGTGACAGACACACCTCCGAGTACATTAAGGGCGTGCATAATTTTCTTGAAGTGGTTGAGGCAAACAAGCAGAATGGTTTTATGTGTTGTCCATGCACTAAATGTGGGAATACGAAGTCTTACTCTGACCGGAAAATCCTTCACACCCACCAGCTTTACAAGGGTTTCATGCCACACTATAATGTTTGGACGAGGCACGGAGAAATAGGGGTTATGATGGAATACGGCAAAGAAGAAGAGGACGATGACAACTATGTGCCCCCTGAATACGGTGATGCTGCAACGAGGGGAGCTGCTGAAGATCAACAGGAACCAGACGATGTGCCCGATGATGCTGCAACGGGGGAAGCTGCGGAAGATCAAGAGGAACCAGATGATGTGCCCGATGATGATCTCCGCCGGGTCATTGTCGATGCAAGGACGCAATGCGAAAGTCAAAAGGAGAAGCTGAAGTTCGATCGCATGTTAGAGGATCAAAAAAATGGTTGTACCCCAATTGCGAAGATGGCAACACAAAGTTGGGTACCGTACTGGAATTGCTGGAGTGGAAGACAGAGAATGTTGTGCCTGACAAAGGATTTGAGAAGCTATTGAAAATATTGAAGAAGAAGCTTCCAAAGGATAATGAATTGCCCGACAGTACTTACGCAGGAAAGAAGGTCGTATGCCCTCTAGGATTGGAGGTGCAGAAGATACATGCATGCCCTAATGACTGCATCCTCTTTCGCAGTGCGTACGAGGATTTGAACGCATGCCCGGTATGTGGTGCATTGCGGTATAAGATCAGACGAGATGACCCTGGTGATGTTGACGGCGAGCCCCACAGGAAGAGAGTTCCTGCGAAGGTGATGTGGTATGCTCCTATAATACCACGGTTCAAACGACTGTTCAGAAACAAAGATCATGCCAAGTTGATGCGATGGCATAGTGAGGACCGTAAGAAAGAGGGAAGTTGAGAGCACCCATTGACGGGTTGCAATGGAGAAAATCAAGAGAGAGTACTGGGCTGAGTTTGCACGTGACCCAAGGAACGTATGGTTTGGTTTAAGCGTGGATGGCGTTAATCCTTTCGGGGAGCAGAGAAGCAATCACAGCACCTGGCCCGTGACTCTATGTATGTATAACCTTCCTCCTTGGATGTGCATGAAGCGGAAGTTCATTATGATGCCAGTTCTCATCCAAGGCCCTAAGCAACCCGGCAACGACATTGATGTGTACCTAAGGCCATTAGTTGAAGAACTTTTATAGTTGTGGAATGGAAACGGTGTACGTGCGTGGGATGAGCACATACAGGAGGAATTTAACCTGCACGCGTTGCTGTTTGTAACCATCAACGATTGACCCACTCTCAGTAACCTTTCAAGACAGACAAACAAGGGATACCACGCATGTACGCACTGTTTAGCTGACACCGAAAGTATGTACCTGGGAAGCTGCAGGAATAATGTGTACTTGGGCCATCGTCGATTTCTTCTGACCAACCAGCAATGTCGAAAGAAAGGCAAGCATTTCAAAGGCGAGGCAGATCACCAGAAGAAGCCCGCCATGCGTACCGGTGATCACGTACTTGCTATGGTCAATGATTTACACGTAATCTTTGGAAAGGGTACCGGCGGAATAGCTGTTCCGAGTGACGCTGAGGGACACGCACCCATGTGGAAGAAGAAATCTATATTTTGGGACCTACCCTACTGGAAAGACCTAGAGGTCCCCTCTTCGATCGACGTGATGCACGTGACGAAGAACCCTTGCGTGAACCTGCTAGGCTTCTTGGCCGTGTATGGGAAGACAAAAGATACATCTGAGGCACGGGAGGACCTGCAACGTTTGCACGAAAAAGACGGCATGCCTCCCAAGCAGTACGAAGGTCCTGCCAGCTACGCTCTTACCAAAAAAGAGAAGGAAATCTTCTTTGAATGTCTGCTTAGTTTGAAGGTCCCGACTGGCTTCTCGTCGAATATAAAGGCAATAATAAATATGGCAGAGAAAAAGTTTCAGAACCTAAAGTCTCATGACTGACACGTGATTATGACGCAACTGCTTCCGGTTGCATTGAGGGCGCTTCTACCGAAAACATCCGATTAGCCATTGTGAAGCTATGTGCATTCCTCAATGCAATCTCTCAGAAGGTGATTGACCCAGAAATCATACCAAGGCTAAGGAGTGATGTGGTGCAATGTCTTGTCAGTTTTGAGCTGGTGTTCCCACCATCCTTCTTCAATATCATGACACACGTCCTAGTTCATCTAGTTAACGAGATTGTCATTCTGGGCCCCGTATTTCTACACAATATGTACCCCTTTGAGAGGTTCATGGGAGTCCTAAAGAAATATGTCCATAACCGCGCTAGGCCAGAAGGAAGCATCTCCATGGGCCATAAAATAGAGGATGTCATTGGGTTTTGTGTTGACTTCATTCCTGGCCTTAAGAAGATAGGTCTCCCTAAATCGCGGTATGAGGGGAGACTGACTAGAAAAGGCATGCTTGGAGGGGAGACAATAATATGCAGGGACGGATATTCTTGGTCTCAAGCACACTACACAGTTCTACAGAACTCTACCTTGGTGAACCCTTATCTCGATGAACACAAGAACAGTCTGCGCTCCAAACACCCGGAGCAGTGCGACGACTGGATTACATGTGAACAAATCAGGACTTTCAGCAGTTGGTTGGAAACACGTCTCGGAGGTGAAAACACTGTTTGTGAGGAGCTGTACTCGTTGTCCAGGGGACCATCTTCGACTGTAATGATTTGGAAAGGATACAAGATAAATGGGAATACATTTTACACGATCGCCCAAGATCAAAAGAGCACCAACCAAAACAGCGGTGTCCGCTTTGATGCAGCCACCGAGAGGGGAAAGGACACATATTATGGTTACATAGTGGGAACTTGACTACGGAGTAGATTCTAAGGTCCGTTTGTTTAAATGCAAATGGGTCAATCTGTTAGGAGGCGGGGTACAGGAAGACCCATAGTACGGAATGACAACAGTGGATCTGAACAATCTTGGGTACACTGACGAACCGTTCGTCCTAGCCAATGATGTGGCACAGGTTATCTATGTGAAGGACATATCTACCAAACTGAGAAAAAGAAAAAATAAGGAAGCGAATACATCATAAGATGAGCCAAAGCGCCACATAGTTCTTTCAGGAAAAAGGGACATCGTGGGAGTGGAGGGCAACACAGACATGTCCGAAGATTATGGAAAGTTTAATGAAATTCCTCCCTTCAAAGTCAAGGCTGACCCAAGCATCCTAATAAATGATGAAGATTATGCATGGTTACGGCGCAATAAGGAAAGGACACAAGCGAAGAAAAAGTGAAGACTTTGTCCACAACTATTATGATGATACCATGCCAACTTTCAACCTTTTCGGAGTTCATTTGAAATGCCTATTGTAACAGACAAGTTTCCGTATGAAATACTGATACTTCGAAAGAGATTGTCCGTTTTGTACATGAAGTGCATCCAGTTTTTGCGTAACCCACTCAAATTTCTTGTACATGCTATGTGGATGAAATGATGATACCATGCCCACTTCCAACCTTTTCAGAGTTCATTTGAAATGCTTTTCAATTTCAGGGTCTTATAGCTCAAAATAATCAGTAAATGCATGAAAAACAACAAATGATGTTAGAAAGGGTTGAAAATTGATGATGTGGCTTTGAATGGTGCATTTTGAACAAACAAAAATTCAGGAGTTCAAATAAGTTTTTAAAAATGAAATCCCTGTGTAATAGATGAGTTTCCGTAGAAACCCTGATACTTCGAAAGAGATTGTCCATTTTGTACACGAAGTGTATCCAGTTTTTCCCATAACCCTCTCAACTTTTTAGCACATGCTATGTGGGTGAAATGATGATACCATGCCAACTTTCAACCTTTTCAGAGTTCATTTGAAATGCTTTTCAATTTCAAGGTCTTATAGCTCAAAAAACCAGTAAATGCTTTTATAAAACTCTAATAGCAAAAGGAATCAACTAAAAAGCTTTTATAAACCTCTAGTATATTCTAAACTTAAATTATACAAAATTTATGCAACTAAAATTATCAAAGTATTTTCTGTTCAAAACATGAAAACCAGAAATAATTATCATAAAGAATTTTTTTTAGAAACTTTAGCAGCAAAAAGAATTTTCATAAAGATTTTTTTGATAGAAACTAAAATAACAAAATCTGTTTTGGAATATAATGATAAAATGCAGTAATATTAAATAGCAGGAAAAAGAATCACTCAAAATATATTTTTATAGTGAAGTTATTCACAAACTTGTGATTCACACAAATTTCAAATAATTAAAATTTAAACTATTCAAATTTGGAAACTAATGGAGTAACAGAAAGATTATAATTATTCTGAGCTAAAGGCAAAAAGAATATAAAAAATAAAGCAAAAAACCAAAGAAAATAAATAATTCAAAAAACAAAAAAAACTGGAAAAAATAAAAAAATGCCGCCTAATGGACCACACGGCCTGCATAAGACTAGAAACCCATTTGTACATGGGCTAGGATGCAGGCCCGCAGGCCCAATTGGCCCAACACGGCAGTGACAGGGGTAGGCAACTAATGCCTGCATATTAGAGAGGAGCTCAGCACCTGAGCTGCAAAGCAGCTTATAAACAGGTGCTGAGCTCTCTCAGCTAGCAAGGTGGGACTAAACTTCCCACCGCACCACGCCGTGCAAGGCCTTTGGTCCCGATTGGTGGCACCAACCGGGACCAAAGGGCGGCTTTGGTCCCAATTGGTGGCACAAACCGGTACCAAAGGCCTCGTCAAAATTTCATTCAGTTTTCCCCCGCCCCGACGCCGCCAGGCTGCCCTCTCCGCCTCGCCATCGCCGATGTCGCCCCGTGCAGCCCCACGCCCCGTGCCCCACGACGCCGCCGGCCCTGCCTCGCTCGTCGCCCGTCGTCGCGCCGCCCCTCACCGTCGCTCGTCGCCGCGCCGCCCCTCACGCACCGACACCGTCGCCGTCCCCTGCCCGTCGCCCTCGCCGCGCCCCTCACGCCGTCGCCATCCGGTGAGCTACTATATTTTGTTCATAGATTTTTTTTCATAGGTTTAATTAGATGTGTAGTTAATTTAGATGTGTAGTAATTTAGATGTGTAGTTAATTGAGTTAGATTTTGTTCATAGATTTTTTTGTTAGATTTTTTTCATAGGTTTAATTAGATGTGTAGTTAATTTAGATGTGTAGTAGTTTAGATTTTTTTTGTTAGATTTTTTTTCATATTGTGTAATTTGTTCATATTGTGTAAGATTTTTTTCTGTTAATAAATTTTTTTGGTGATATTATTGTTGAATATGCATGTTTGTATGTTCATATATATGCAAAGATCGAATATGTCAATTTTTATGATTTTTTCTGTTCATAGAATATTTATGGTTTTTTTGTTGTAATTTTGTTCATAGAATTTTAATGATTTTCTTGTTCATAGAATTTTCTTTCTCAATTTATTTATATGTTCATACTGTGTATGTATAGGAAAATTGTGTATGATCAAAGTCATTTATGTATATGTTCATATTTAGAAGAAAAAGCAGGAGAGGAAAAGGAAAATAAGAAAAGAAAGTGTTTAATATAATTAGTTAGAAAAATAATAGACCTAGTTAAACTAGTTTATTTTTAGTAAGTACTACTTTATTTTATTTATAGTAAGTGCCTAATATATAGTTGAACTAGTTGATTTAATAAACTACTTTATTTTACTATAGAAGTAGTTTATTTTTAGTAGGTACTACTTTATTTATTTATAGTAAGTGCTTAGTAGTTGAACTAGTTGATTTAATAAAACTACTTTATTTTATTATATATAGAAGTAGTTCCCGCATCGACGTCGACGATGCCTATCCCGCATCCTCGTCGTCGACTCGGTGGTGGAGGCCTGCTTGATCAGGGCCATGTCCGGGACTGGGCTCCGCCAGACTGGTATTGGGAGGTGTTACCTTCCGGGGGGCGTAGGTCGGTGAGGAGCCAGCCTGTTGTTGACCCGATCCTTGTTTGGTGGCGATCGCGTGGGCCAGTGACGGTGCCGAGGCTTCTGGACACCACGAAGGTGGTACGTCACCGTATCAGCGAGGAGGACGAGCACGTCCGTCGCTACATGGTTGCATTGGAGGGCAGGTTCGACAATATCTGGCAGGTTCTTCAGGGATCTCACTGGAGCTATGATCCTGTGATGGTTCCTTATCTTTGGGTGTCCACCGCCCGCGACGATACCCTTCGGGCGCTACGGTTCTAGCTGTATTAGCGATGCTATATGTATGATAGTATTCGAGGAGTATTAGTGATAATATTCGACGATGTACACACACAAGAGATGATGTACTTTTGCTTATAATTGAATGCATGCTAATTTGAATACTACTTTATTTTACGATTTGGTTTTGCTTATTGAATGCTCATATTGGAAAAGTACTCCTACTTTGAATGCTACAATTGGAGAGCACTATGCAGAAATCTAGGAGCCCCCTCCATCATCCACGCCGTCGTGGGGGTAGCTTCTCCTTCATTCCCGTGTAATAATGCACTCGGGAATGAAAGGAGGAGCTACCATCATCGATAGTCAACCCGTTATTAATAATAATGATCTAATTTAGGTTTTTTAGTATGTATATTTAATTGTACAAGTTTAATATTTGAATTATGAACATAGGCCGGAAATGTCGTACTCGGACGACGAAAACCGCTCGGGGGAGTGCGACTGGTGCCACGACCACCGAGGTATGTGCGACAGGTTCCTTGAGCTGGACGAAGATCGACGCTTCAGCATTAAGCTCGAGGAGACCTTAGATGTTGAAACAGTACGCAACGACAACAATAGTTTTTTTGTAATTAAGCACGACTTCAACTATTTTAATGTGTATTTTTCATCTTCTCCAATTCGACTAGCTTATCCCATGCTATGCAAGACGCTATGTCTTAGAGAGGATGGGTTTTGAAGAACATGAAAGTATGAAAACCAAAAAAATTCACCTAAGGATCCATCATGGTGTGGATTTTAAAGTAAAGCTGTACAATTCTGAGAGTGTAACCCATTTTGGTTGCAAAAATTGGGAAGCACTTTGCAAGATGTATTGTTTTGATGAGGGTATGCTTGTCACCATGGATCTTGGTGATCCTACAATTGAGCAAGACAATATGGACATTTTGGTCCTTCTTGATACACTTCCAATTCTTCCCCCATGTGAGCTTCTCAAACATAGTTATTAAGTAATTTATATTGTTTATTTCAAAATAGTTGACAGCTTATTTCCATTGACAACTTATTTTCATTCTTCAAAGAATGTGTGGAAGATGGTAGACAAAACCACTACACCGATGGCTCCGAATTAACTTATAAGGAGAAAAATCATCTGATCGCATTTTGTACTAATCTTGAGAATTACAATATCTACAATCGAACTCCTCAACATTATGGTCAATACGTGCCACTAGTGCACGTGTTGAACTACTGTACCTACCATGGAGATACCCTGGTAAGAATATTTTACTATTATGACATCAGTTCATCTTTTTGCATACTTCTAAAACTAGTACATCATTGCTAACTACGAAGTTATTACTATGTTTTTCAATAGATAATCCCGAATGATTGTGTGCCTCATGTGATGTATACGCATGGTCGCCTTGATATTTTGAACATACAACCAGGTCGTCCTACGAATCTCAACTGTCCATACCGGATTTCTAAAAGAAGTGGAGACATGACAATCAAAGAATGGAAAAAATGTATGGACAATAGTAAGGAGCTTCTTGGAAGCAAAAGGAAGCGAAACACAAGAATTGGAGACAGGATGATCTCCATTATCCATAATGGAGAGTCGGGGTCTATATTGTTTTATGCTATTTTACCTTAAGGGTGTTTAGGTCCTACCTGATACTGATGATCATGTGGTAAGAATAATTATGTAGGATTGGGTTCGGTGACTATGAGGATGATGATCGTATGACTTGTTATTAATAACGATTAGAAGTTGTATGATGATGCATGATTAGTAGGACTTGTTATTATATATGATGATGTATAATGCGAGGATGAAGAGTTATTATATATCAGTGGGTGAAATGAACATAGCAGTAGCGTTGGTAAACCAAGCACGAAGATATAAGAGAGGACACTTCTCTCTATTAGCTAGCTAATAACAACCTAAATTAACCCCCAAAACCCCTAAACCGGCCACTTTAAAAAAAAACCTCAACTCCAGCCAGCTGCTGACGCGTAGATGCCTTTTGGTCCCGGTTTATGTCACCAACCGGGACCAAAGGCCCCCCTTCCTGGGCTGCCCGCAGTGGCCACGTGGAGGCCCATCTGTCCCGGTTCGTGTAAGAACCGGGACTAAAGGCAAAGGGCATTAGTACCGACCTTTTAGTCCCGGTTCTTAAACCGAGACAAAAGTCCCTTACGAACCGGGACAAATGCCCCGTTTTCTACTAGTGTTATTCAATCAAGACGCCCTCAACAAACATCTCATGACTTGCTACTGTTTGTAAGTATTACTTCTGTAATTAAGTCTCTATAGCTCAACTCATTCATTGCATGTATATGTAATTACCCTCACTATATTATGCAGATTGAAGATCGTCAAATGCAAAAATGGACAAATCTATAACATTGGGTTCATTAACCCAAATACCGTAAATGAATTGTCGGTTCAAAACAGAGTCAAAGATACTGAGGAGAACTTGCTACAATATTTACTTCGACATCAAAACAAAGCGAAAATACTCTTTCCTTACAACTTCAAGTGAGTGTTACTGTCTTGTGCATATTCATTTTTCCTTACTCGAGGTTATAGTAATGTAATTGACGAGTTATGCACGTGCAGGTTCCACTTTATTCTGCTAGAGATTAAGCTTGACCGGGGAGTAGTAACTGTCTTAGACTCGAGACGTAAAGATCCCTAGCAGTATGCGGACATGACTGCAATGCTCCAGAAGTAAGTTTAATCGATCATTATCGCACCATACTGGCAACTTTCGTTCATTTCCTGATATCAAGTAATCATTTTCTTTGCCTGACAGGGTTTGGAAATAGTTCACCGGAATGGTTCCGGGTCTGCAGAAGGAGTTGTGATTTACACACCCCAAAGTAAGTAGTACTAGCTAGTTCTGCACATCTCTCATTGATTCTTGTTTCATCAATACCATTATCGTGCTTCATTATCAGTTTGACTGAACTCTATTCTCGTAAAGTGCTTGTGGCAGGAAGGCGGGAATAATTTCTGTGGATAGTAAATTTGCGAGTTCATCAGCCACTCGACCTCTGAGCGGGGCCACTCTTAGAAACAATTTGGAGTACGTAAACAATAATATTCACAATTTTATTTTATTACCATCAATTGTGTTGAGTTTCATTCATATACATGTATAGACCCCCTTCTTTAAATTAGATGTGGCAGATGCGGGATGAACTCCTACCACATGATCGCAGACGAGCAATTCAACAGGAATTGGCGGGATTCTTTCTTGACCACGTCATAAATGAGAAGGGAGAATACCACGTGGAAATTGAAATAGATTTTAGATGTTAGGGATTGTAAGAGATGTTATATTATATATATGTAGTACCGTCGGATAGATATATCAAAACTTGTTGTTCGACTGAGCACGGAGAAAGAGAGGTCACTTCTCTCTATATATGTTCATGACGATCTTGTGTAATTAATGGTTTCCTTCATTTGGTTACTAACTAGCGTGTCAAGTTCTCCCTATATGTATAGTAGCTAGAGTCGACCAAGCATGGAGAAAGTGAGGTCAGTTCTCTCTATTAGCTAGCTAACACAATATGAAACCCCTAAATTAACCC
>NC_041385.1:813044778-813074365 GCF_002162155.2 Triticum dicoccoides
GCAGTTTCAGGAGGCATCAAGTTAAGCGGTGGAAAAAAACTGAGGAAACCGATCAAAACCAGCTATATTTTGTAACACTAACGGAGTGGCATAATTGCATGAGTTCTCAGTGGAGTTTACTTCGTACTGTATCTTAAATCAGTAATGCTAACAGAGTGGCACAACTGCACGAACTCAAAAGTTCTAGGAAACTTGCAAGTATCAATTAAGAACAGAACTAAAGTGGCTAAAGCATCAAAACAACATAGTACTCCAACAGCGTCGTTATGTCCAGCCAAAAGCACATTATCAGACTATCATGGGCGACTGAGCCTGCAATCAGCCAAATATTCACTCGTCAACTCGAACACAACAACTTGCAGAAAATTTGAAAACCATATTAAACTATTTTCAAAACTCCATGCCTAGGGCTCAACAACAAAACTGACGGTGCTTTATCAAAAGTATTTCAGACCGACTATTGATGAGATACTAAGATTAAAAGTATAGTTTTAGGCAATGTTGAAAACTACCATTGTTATTTTAAAAAGAAAGGGTGGTAGTAGACGATTTGTTAATGCTGTCAACAACACATCAAGGGCAACGTTGGAATGTGGTCTTACTCTAAAGCAATGGCCAAGTGTGACTTAATTACACGGATAGTCATTGCAGAATAAAAGCAGTTTACACTTAAGTTTAAGTACTTTGCCGCCACTGTATTAATTGGAATTCGTATAAATATCCAATAATGTGCAACATACTCCGACCTCCAAAAAGCAACCGTTTCAATTATGAATTGCCAAATCATGGTTAAAATATAAATCTCAATCGTCTTATCAAGTGGACACACAATAATCTGCAACTGCCTTATTAATGCAAACTAGGAATGATAACCCTACTTAACCCATCAAGTTCTATGCAAAAATGAACAGATAGACACATATAATCTCTTTATTAATACTCCCTCTGTAAAGAAATATAAGAGCGTTTAGATCAGGAGTGAAATCTTATTACTAGCTGTTGTAAGATGCCAACAGAATTATATAAGAGTGTGAGCTAAAACCTAGTATGTTACCATACTTGCTTCACCTTTGAGAATTGTCCCCAGTTGTCAGTTGCCTTTTTGTAGCTGAATACTCCTCAGTCTGTTCTGTCATTGGTCTCTTTCTTGGATGAGAACCCTGACGAGCACTCTCAGTAAAACATACTTCTCGATCTGCCTGGCCGAATAATTTAACATAGTTAAGATCAATGGATTAAGTACCAGTTACACAAATACACTTGAAATTAATTTACCTGTACCAGTCATTGATGAGATGAGAGATTTCTTAGGATCTATCACATTGCAAGAAATATCTGCAGTGAGTATTAACTGAATATATATGGAGGATTTTCCTAGTCTCAAAATGATTGAAACTTTTGAAGTGATTTACCAGCATCAGTTGTTAATGGGACAGAAGAACATGCAGGATTTATAACATTGCCCGTAACAGGAGTGCCTGCAACAGTAACACTTTTAGATATTAATTGAGCATAGAGAGGACTTTCACACTTCAACAATGACTGACGATGTCTGATTTTATTTTACTTTTGCAAAAAAAAATGTGGTGGGGCTATGTGCACATCAACCGGTGGTGCAGTAGTGTTGACTACATCATTACAGGTGTATGTACCAAATCATAGGCCGAGCAATGCGGTAGCCATACTGAAAAAATCAAAGCAACAAATAGGTAAATGTTTTGCAAGGACAAAGGCAAGAGCAACATACAATGCATCAAAGTAGGCCAACAACAACAACAACAACAACAACAACAAAGCCTTTAGTCCCAAGCAAGTTGGGGTAGGCTAGAGGTGAAACCCATAAGATCTCGCAACCCAAGGGCAGCCCGGTGCATCAAAGTAGGCCAAGAGTTATTTAATTCTAATTCTGCAAATAATTAACATGCGAGTGCTATCATCTCAAGAAAAATCTGATGTAAAATCTAGCAAGAGAATAAAACATGTAGTATGAAATAGTGTCATGAAAACGATCCCAATAGGATTCGACATAGCCAAGATACCAAGTGGAAAGAATAACAGGTGCTGATTTGCCAAATTTAAGGTTTGGTGGAAAAAAAACAAGTGCAAATTTACCTTCTCTTGCACTTGATTCAAGCGCACACCCTTGATTGATCGCCGGGCATGTAGCACCTTTAAAGCATTCCCCTGAATATTAGAATGACACACTAGTCCGTCAGTTGATACTAATAAAATGTGCCAGCATTGAACGCTGTTATCCATTGGGAAAGTTGAATTACTAATTGGAAGTGAAGTAGAAGTTGATTACAAATTTAGGCCGTGCACGTACACAATTTGTTTTTTCACAGTTCTTTTAGCACGGTGGTAGCTACTCTTTTTTCTCTCAGCAAAAACAACTTCATTATTATGGCAATACCGTACCTTAATCAACAAAACTATAGTAGCGCGGAGAGCAAATTTTCTATCCCTTTAATTTGAATGTTAAATTTGAACTGCTGCTGCCCCTGCCGACCAACCTTTATGGCATTATTTTTCTGTCTAGTCGGCACTAAAGCTTTCAGATGAATGGTAACGGTCACATGAAAAAGATGCATCACGAAATTTGTGCATTGTGGAATTTAGATGCAAGGTGAGCAGCACAGGCTCTACGAAAATCATAACATACATGTGAATACTACTAATGAACAGAAGTTTAAGAACAACTTTCAATGTTTATATAGAGTGAAACCAGAGAGCAAGTCCTACCAAAAATTCTCAGAAACCAATCATCCCGCGCCTTAGCCATGAGTTCTGCAAATGGGATAACAAAAGATTGTTCTATATTATTGCTTGATGGAAAAATGCTTGCATAGAGAGAAGCTAGCTAGGACCTAGGAATGAAGTATACCAGCTGACAACTCCTGGCTGCAGTGGCTGGAAGAAGGCAGGCTGGAAAGAGTAAGGAACCATGCATGAGAGCGCGCACGTGAGGAAAACAGGAATGGCAGGCATCCCGGTCGAATCGAAGTAGGAGGATTGTAAGATTACCTCATCCTCTTGTCAACATATATATTAGCTACCCGACAGGAATGTTTTTTACGTGCAAGCTTGTTGGTAGGACGGGTATGGTCTTTGACGTGCCGCCTCCGTCGTAAAGGAGCAAAGCTGGCCCGGATGCAAAAATAATAATGAAATTGATTAGTAAGTTGCAGTGTGATCATGGATTACAACTTGATAGCGCATGAGGCAATCGGCATGTGTACCCAAAGCCGATGGGGAGTACGTTCTGCGGACCCATCGGGCCGTCCGGCAGTAGCAGCCTGCCTTTGAATTCTGGAGTCCTGTTAGCCAACTCCCGGACGATCTTTGCTGCTCTAGCCCACATGGGTCTCCAGTCCCGAGACAACTTACTGATTCACAGAGTCGTACTACGACTAAGAAAATTTGTTTGATCACTCTATTGCAAGAAAAGGGGATATGAAAGTATTCCACGTACCTGGCTACTTCCTGTTGAAATAAACGGTGCACGAGGAGAAACTTGACGAGGACACTAGCCTCGAGGCTGGGCGGCGAACAGGGTACCACCGGCAGGAAGTGAGGGAAGATGTAATGCAAGGCTTCGGTCCACTGGCCCTGGGACACGAAACGCGCCAGATGGGACACGCAAAAGTAGGCGTCTGTCTGCTTCAACATCCTGCATCCATGCATTTTGTTGATCAGCAAGCAAGTTGGATCAAAGCATCTGAAAAGCAAAATAAGGGTGGTCGGTGCATACGCGACGAAGGTGGAGCCGTAGCCTTGGAGCCTGAGGAAGTTGAGGAGCCGCCGGTAACGGAACCGCCTCACGCAGGGGTACTCTCCAGGGACAAACGATTGCACCTCCTGGCCGCACACCACCGCTCGCCTCATCGTCGTCATCCTGGACGGTTGCCGATTTGGAGCTGGGGTTGGGTTTGGGATCGGGAACAGTCACTGATTTGGGGCTGGGAATTTCCAGTAACAGAAGAACCTGCAACAGTAACAATTATAGTTATTTGTTGAGCATCCAGATAACTTCCTCAGTTCAAACTTCAAAATGATTGACGGCCCAATGAGCCAGGGTGGGCCAACAGTCGAACTGTTTATATAAACTTTTCTGAGTAATTTTTTAAAGCTTTGTTGCTATGATTTGAAGGCTATTGGGAAAATCCGTGCCTACTACAGGTGTAAGTACCCCAAGCATAGGCAGAGTAATGCGGTAGCAATAATGGCAAAACCGGAGCAGCGGCGAGCAAATAATTGTTTTGTAAGGACAAATGTGACAGAAAGCATCAAAGTAGGTCAAGAGTTAGTTAATTTTAGTTCTGCAAATGATTATCATGCGAGTGCTAACGTCTGCAAAATGAAAATTGATGTCAAAATCCACCGAAGCAGAGATGGAAAGATGTATGAAATAATGTCATGACAATGATCCACAATAGAATTCAGCGTATAGCCCAGATATCGATCAAGTGGAAAAAATGACAGGTACTTATATTGACTAAATTTAAGATTGGTGGATAAAACAAGTGTGAATTTACCTTCCCTTGCACCGGATTGAAGCGCACGCCATCGATTGATCCCTGGGCATGTAGCAACTTTAATGCATTCCTCTGAATATTAGAATATCACACTAGTTCATCAGTTGATACCAATAAAAATTGCCAGCATTGAACAAATACTGTTATCCACATGAAAAGTTGAATTGCTCAAGGGAAGTGAAGAAGAAGTTGATTACAAATTTTGACCGTGCGTGTACACAATTTGTTTCCCCAGTTTCTTTTAGCACGCTGGTAGCTACGTAATCTTCTCTCTTTCAGTAAAAGCAGCTTCTTAATTATGACAATACTAGTAACTCAATCAACAAAACTATAGTAGCGCGGAGTTTGAATTTTTGCAACTTTAATTTAGAAAAATGTTAAAATTTGACCTGCTACTGTACCAACCAGCCCTTATGGTTTTTTTTCCTGTCTAGTCGGTACATTCAGATGTTGTTTCATAATGGTCCAATGAAAAAAATGCAGCTTGATGGGTTGCACGGAATTAATGCGAGTGGAATATAGAAACCAGAGAAGTGGGGGATCTACAACCATAACATAAGCTCCATCGAATTGAAGCGTCCTGATGCTTCCAGGGTTGTGGGGGTCATTAGGGCACCACGAGTAAGTGAGTTTTTTAGTTCTATTTCTTCTCTTCTTTTTATTTTTTTATTTTTTCACGTTTTAATTAATGAGCACTTATTAAAATTTGTATAATTTAAAAAATATAAACATATTTTAAAATTCTTCAAAATCGTTAATATTGATTAAATTTATGAATATTATAAAAGCTCACGGTCATCTGAAGTTTGTGAACATTTTTTAAATTTGAAACCTTTTTATTTTTTGAACATTTGTTAAACCATTGATATATCTTAAATTCATGAATGCTTCTAAAATTCATGGTTTTGAAAATTCATAATATTTTTAAAGTTTCTTAAACATCATTTAGTTTAACTAACATTCTCAAATACAAAACTAAACGAGCGAGAGGAGTAGGGACCCAAGCTGAGCGAGCAAGAGCTTCATGTCATCATGTGTGCTGACCCATGTGAGCGCCACAGTAGCAATTACATCAGTTTAGGATGAAATAAGAACTCCTAAGAGGCTCAAACAATCACCACACCCGGCTGATACCAAGCCCAAAATGTGCAAAGAATTCACAACCACGCATCAAATAACTCCTCTATTCTCTTAAAAAAAAATCAACAGCAACCCAACACGATATACGAACAAAAAAACACCACCAACAAAAAAAATGAAACACAAAGCTAATACAGATAAAATCAAAACAAAAAACTGGTGACAATAATCTATAGATATAAGAAGGTTACTTTCATGAGTGAAGAATGGCACGGCGAAGCGCGCGTTGGCCTCTAGTACATGTAAATACTACTAATGAACAGAAGGTCAAGCGCAACGTTCAATCTATAGAAAGTGAAACCGGAGACAAGTCGTACCAAAAATTCTCCGAAACCAATCATCCCGCGCTTTAGCTATGGTTTCTGCAAATGATATTGTTCTAGATATTTGTTTGATGGAAAAAGGGTCGCAGAGAGAGAAGCTGACTAGAAATGAAGTATACCAAGTTGCAACTCCTGGCTGCAGTGGCTGGAAGAAGGCAGGCTGCAAAGACCAACCAACCATGTATGAGAGACGAGACGTACCAAGAAATGAGAAATGGCATGCATCCTGGTCGAACCGAGATACGATTATTGTAATATTACCTCATCCTCTTGTCAACATAGATATTAGCTATCTGACGGGAATGTTCTTCACGTGCATGCTTGCTGGTAGGACTGGTAAATTTCTTGACCTGCCGCCTCCGTCGGAGAGGAGCAAAGCTGGCCCGGACACAAACAATCAAATGAAATTGATTAACTACTCTGTGAATCAGTAAGTTTTCTCGGGACTTGAGACCCATGTGGGCTAGAGCAGCAAAGATCGTCCAGGACTTGGCTAACACGACTCCAGAATTCAAAGACAGGCTGCTACTGCCGGACGGCCTGATGGGTCCGCAGAACGTACTAGTACTATGACTTGAGGAAATTTGTTTGAACTGTATACTGCGAGAAAAGGGGATGTAAAAGTAGTACTGCAGAATCGAGATACCTGGCTACTTCCGATTGGAATAAACGGTGCACGCGAAGAAACATGACGAGGACCATGGCCTCGAGGCTGGGCGTCCAACGGGGCTCCAGCGGCAGGAAGCGAGGGAGGATGTAATCCAAGGCTTCGGTCCACTGGCCCTGGGACACCAGGCGCACCAGATAGATCACGCAAAAGTAGGCGTTCGTCTGCTTCAGCATCCTGCATCCGATGATCAGCGAGTAAGCACAAGGTGGATCAAATCACCGGCGACGCAAAGGAAGGGCGGCGGGTGTATACGCGATGAAGGTAGAGCCGTAGCCTTGGAGCCAGAGAAAGGTGAGGAGACGCCGGTGACGGAACCGCCTCACGCAGGGATACTCTCCAGGGACCAACGATTGCAGCTTCTGGCCGCCGCACTCCGCTGCTTGCGTCCTCGTCGCCGTCATCGGCGGTCGCTAATTTTTTGACTGGGGATTGGATTTGGGATCAGGGACAAGTGCCGATTTGGGACTGGGATTTATAGGCTTCGGGCAGGTGGTGGTGGTGGCGGCGGTAGTGGTGGTGGTGGTGGTGGTGGTGGGACCAACGCATTAAAGGAGCGGAAATGCTAAGGGAAAGGATTTAAATCAAGAACCCTCGTAACCTTCCCTCCAATAAAAAAAAAGAACCCTCAGAACCTGCAACAAATGATCTGCATTCCCTGAAACAAACAAATAAATCCCATAGTAATTCTAGTCTTGTCATCATCTGCGACAACTAAATTTGCTATCCCACGACAACTAAATTTTCTATAAAAAACCATTAATTTTGCCATCATCCTCGACAACTAAATTTGCTATCGCGCGACAACTAAATTTGCTATAAAAAACATCTGTTTTGCCATCATCCGCGACAACTAAATTTGCTATCACGTGACAACTAAATTTGCTATGAAAAAACATTTGTTTTGCGATGTATTTCGAGGGAACGTTAGCACAATTGGTTGATGAGCGGCCACACTCCTCGAATTGAAACCCTTAAATTCATGCCTATCCATGCATGTTCATCATACACGTGAAAATCACACGTAAATAACAATTGTTGGTATTGGTATCGATAATACGTAGTTCGAAGTTTGAACACAATATTTATTTTAAATGCACAATTCATTGATTTTTATTGTGGGTCCACATATGCTTCACAAGATCATGAGTTGCTGCTTGTGCATCTCATGACTGAAGTTTTTGATGCATCTACAAAAAATTGATAAGCTGGTCTGCATCTTGTTGTTCTTGGATGTGGACTCGTTCTCGAGGCTTGTCAAAATCATGGGTTTGGGCTGCTGCTTCACCTTCGTCCAGGGCCGGCTCTAGCCCAGGGCAGTAGGGGCGATGGCCCGGGGCCCGGCCGAAATAGGGGCCCATATCTGGTATACAGTATGTACGTATGGGACATCATAGTAGAGGAAAAAAAGGCCCATCTACCCAGGGCGCACAGCTAGCCCAGGAAGGTAGCCAGCCACGCACGGAACGAAATCGTCCTGAATCGTCGTTTCCTTTTCTTTCCAGCGATTCTCGCCCTGATTCACGCACTGAACCGTCGCCGTCTCGTCCAGTCGTCCTGATCCAGTCCAGAGTCCCTGACCGGCCGAGGTCTGACTGCATCACTGAAATCCCTAGTTCCCTGATCACTTGTGTACATCTCGGCAAGAAATTGTGGGAAAGATCAAGATCAAGAGGTAATCTCAGATCAAAATTCTATTTCTATGAAACCATGGTGGGCGACTCTATTTTCTCGTGCTATATGTTCTTAGGCTAAAATCTCAATCCGGTGTCTGATTCTTTCTTTGCATCGCTCATAACTTGCAGCTGCATCCATTGGTAGTGTAACCATGTTGCCTAAAAAGCATCCATCTGGTCATCAGAAAAGAACTAACAAGAAACGAGTACAGAAGTTGATTCGATCTCAGAGAGGGGCTATGAATAAATTCGTGTTGTGGAAGGATACTGATATGAATTCTGCGCAATTATATATCACCAATGGCGAACAACCAGATCAGACTGAGAATGCGGTTGGGGGAAATTGTGCCGATGTTGATGCCAATCAGAACACCCGAAATTTTAGTGGCCATGGAAACATAGATGAGCAGGCTTCTTCTTTTGATATTTATGATCCTAGAACTTGGAATATTCTTGACAATAAATCAAGAGATATTCTCATTGAAAAAGGACCTACAAGGGAGTACAATCTTGTGTTTCCCGTGGATAAGAAAGGCAGGCATTTTTCATATGCTTACTACTCAAGACAGCTAAGGAATGGTGAGGCCAGTGATCGGAGGTGGTTAGTGTACTCTAAACATGTGAATAAAGTTCATTGTTTTTGCTGCAAATTGTTCAAATCTGAAAATAGCAAAAGTTTGCTACCATCTGAGGGATTGATGGATTGGAAACATCTTAGTGAAAAGCTGAAATTACATGAGAACGGTGCTGAGCATATCACTAACATGAATACTTGGAATGAGGTAAGGTTGAGGCTAAGTAAGAAGGAAACAATTGATAGAGATTTGCAAGAAGAGATTGCAAGGGAGAAGAAGCGCTGGAGACAAGTTTTAATTAGAATTGTTGCTGCTGTGAAATTTCTTGCTAAACATAATTTGGCTTTTCGAGGAGCAAATGAGAAATTATATCAAGATAACAATGGGAACTTTTTGGGAGTAATTGAAATGATGGCAGAATTTGATCCTGTAATGCAAGAGCATCTTCGGCGCATTCAGAATAATGAAATCCATCATCATTATCTTGGCCATAATATTCAGAATGAGTTAATTTCCCGTCTTGCTTGCAGTGTTAAAGATTCTCTCTTGAAGATAATTAAGGATGCAAGGTATTTCTCTGTCATTTTAGACTGTACCCCTGATGTGAGCCATCAAGAACAAATGACTCTAATTGTGAGATGTGTAAACATGTCAAGTGCCAGTACAAAAATAGAGGAGTTTTTTCTAGAGTTCATGAAGGTCGACGATACGTCGGGACTTGGACTTTATAATGTGTTAATTGATACACTTGAATATGTTGGTTTGAATGTTCAAGATGTTCGTGGACAAGGGTATGACAATGGTTCGAACATGAAGGGAAAAAACCAAGGGGTACAGAGCAGATTGCTAGCAACTAATCCAAGAGCATTGTACATGCCGTGTGCTTGTCACAGCCTGAATCTTACTCTCAGTGATATGGAAAAATATTGCGGTAAAGCTATAACTTTCTTTGGTGTTGTGCAAAGAATTTACATATTGTTTTCAAGCTCTACTAAAAGATGGCAGCTATTGCTTGATCATGTTCCAAAAATGACAGTTAAGTCTTTGTGTAACACTCGATGGGAGAGTCGAATAAAGAGTGTTCATGCTATCAGATATCAAGCACCTGAGTTAATAAAAGCTTTATTGGAATTGAAGAGAACTTCTACTGATGACGCCAAGACTAAGAGCGACGCAAAATCTTTGGCTAATGCACTTGAGAAATTTGAATTTATACTGGGCATGGTCATCTGGCATGATGTTTTATTCACGGTAAACATGGTGAGTAAGAAATTGCAGTCTAAATTCGTTTGTATTGATGTTACTCTTAAACAGATTGAAGGTGCCATCTCATATTTTGAGAAGTACAGAAATGAAGGCTTTGCTACTAGCTTGGATATTGCGAGATCTATTGCAATCGACATGGGTGTACAACCTTTATTTCCTGTAAAGCGGCGTATTTCCAGAAAAAGACAATTTGATGAAATTAATGGCAATGAAGAAAATGACCAGAATCAAGAAGCGCAAGAAATTGAGGTGGAATCATTTAGAGTTAAATACTTTTTGGTGATGATTGATGTTGCAATTGCTTCCTTGACTAGTAGATTTGAGGAACTGAAGTCATTTGGGAGCATATTTGGATTCTTGTTCAACTCAAAAGAATTGAAGTTGTTGGGTGATAATGATCTAAGAAAATGTTGCACTAATTTTGTCAACACTTTCACTCATGGTAAGTCAGCAGATGTTGATTTAGATGATTTTGTTTCTGAACTAAAAGTATTGCAGATGACATTGCCAAACACACTCATGTCAGCGGATCAGTATTTGAGTTTGTTAGAGTTGCGGATTGTTATCCAAATGTCTCAATTGCTTATCGTATCCTCTTGACTGTGCCGGTCACTGTTGCATCAGCTGAAAGGAGTTTCTCAAAATTGAAGTTACTAAAAAATTATTTGAGGTCAACAATGTCCGAAGACAGACTGAATGGTTTGGCCATGTGCTGCATCGAGAAGAATATGTTGGACAATATTGATCCTGACATTGTCATTGATGATTTTGCGTCAAAAAATGCACGCAAGTCTCGCTTCTCATGATTACTGGAGGTTTGCTAGCATGCTATTTCTATATTCTTGTTTGCATTGTAGCTTCTATGATACTTGAGTTTGAACAAAGGCAAGAAAAAATATCAGATATTTGATTCTAATGAAAATTTACTACTCTTTATGACATTATAATATATGTATTTGTTCGTGTATCGACCAAAAAAAATTCTCTGTTGGGCCCATTGGTGAAGTTCGCCCCGGGGCCTTCGAAATCCTTGAGCCGCCCCTGCCTTCATCCTCCGGAACAAGTGCGACTCCTTCCATCTACACACATGGAGTTGCTGCTTGACTGTCATGGATGATATGTTGGGTGCTACAAGGAAGCTACTGAGGGTGTTGCAAGGCGAGAGTGCATCGAGTTCTATGCGCCCACCACCACGTGCCATCGTTGCTTCAAGACAGGAGCATCAACTGGGATGCCAGTGTTGCAATGGTGTGGCGTCGGACGTCAAAGTATAGGAATCCGCTCCTGAAGATGAGTCGGCATTGTTGCATGACGGTCATCGAGTGCTTCAAGTCTAGCCACAAATATCCCTCTTTGCTGAAACCTATATAGATTGTCATAGACGTGTGGCGGACGGTGATGGTGCAAGGCCGACCGCAGCATCCCTGTTGTTGCAAGCGACTGCAGGCTACTGGGAGGGGGGCTACGGCGAGTGGCGACGTGTGATGCCACGGCGGCCTTCCACAATGTTGCACGGCTAGCGGAAGCCATTGGGGGCTGTAACATGAGGTGACATTGGTGCTGTATGTGCCCACCGCCGCATGTCATCATCGCTCCAAAACAGGGGCATCACCTGGACATCAGCGCTGCAATAGTGTGCCGTCGGACCTCAAAGTATGGGAATCCGCTACCACAGACGAGGCGGTGTTGCTACATTGTAGGCGTTGAGTGCTTCAAGTCCAGTCACAACTACACCTCTTTGCTGCAAGCGACCGCGAGCTGGGCGTCGGTCCTTTATCGGTCAATAAATGAGTTAAAAACATGAATCTCCTACTCTTAAGGCCATGCCTATTACGTTTTCAAAAAGACCAAATGCACATGCATACTGCTGAAAACGAGAGAGCAACTAACTGAGGGGTAACACCGCGGGAGCCACTCAATTGTCACTTTTGGTGGACTGGAGCGCTCTCAGCCGCCATCACGTGTCACCTGTTGCGCGATTTCTCAAGATTTTATTTTTTAAATTTTTTCTATACACGTTTACGGGGTATAAATGATTTTTGGGGTTTTCATTTTTTGATGGGGAGCATCCCTTGTTCATCCCCATGGACGTTCCGTCACCACCACAAGCACGAAGAGTACCAATGACAAGAGTCCGTGCACGCGTCATCGAAACCAAGGTTAACACTTTCCTCTTCGAACTTTATTCGGATTCACATGAGAGTTGGGTTCTACCTCAAATGGATACATGGTGCATTCTTAGGTACCAAGGAGAAGACCGTGAGGAGGCATGGAGGGATCACCAAGTCCACAGGTGGAGCCCCAAGGAGAAGAAGGAACTCCCACACGCGGAACACCAGAGGCCTCGGACCACCCCGGGTGCCCGGACCCCCTGGGCAAGTTCCACCCAATCCCGCTGACCACCCCGGGTGCCCGCACCCCTCCCCCCCGGGCACCCGGACCCCCGGGCCACTTTTTCCGCCCAACCCCGATGAACACCCCGGGTGCCCGCACCTCCGACCCCCGGGCACTCGCACCACCCAGAATCAGCGCACTAATAAAAACCGTTTCGGCCATAATTTTCACTCCCAAAGTCCGATTTTGACGTTCTTTAGCTCCTTGAGTAGCTATTGACATTCCGCATCCATCTAGATAGGTTCAAACATCATTTGACTTCATCAAAATCTTGGCATTTTGGCATCTTGGCCTAGGCCATCCACCATATCATTCGCAAAATCATCATAGCTTTCCGCAACATAACCCATTTTGCTCCATTTAGCATTTGTGGTATCTTGAGTTGTGACTTGAGTCTCGTAAGGTGTTTCGGCTACTTAGGGACGGTTGCTTAGTCATCAACCACCACCACCACTTCTGAATTGCTAACTCTGGAACCACCAACGCATTCCACGAGCATCATTTGGCATTTTCCTTTGAGATTTTGAGTTTGCGGGTTTTCCGTTTCCTAGGTTGTTTTGGTTAACTAGGAATGGTTCGACATCGACAACACCGCCACTCAACTTCGACAAGGATTCGACGTCGACCACATTCACCATTGACACCCTAACCGTAAGTAAGAATGGTAACCTCTATATCATCTTGGTATCATGGTATCCCATCCTTGTATATTACCCTTGCCATTACATTGTTAACTCCTTAGCCCATTTTGCGTCACTTGCCTATCAAGACTAGCCTTTGAGTATTGCTGGCAACGTTAGTTGTGCACATTAGTGATCATCGATCTACACCTTCCATTGCGTACATACCATATCATATTGGTATCATCTTGGTATCATAGTACCATCCCTCGTGTCACAAGATTGTTCCCGCATATACACAATAGTTATCTTGGTTTGTGCATTTCGCATAAGTGGCCATACAAAGAAAAAGAGAATAAGCTTTTAAGCAAAAATAGAGCAAAGAAGATTGTAAGCAAGAGCCATAGCATCGCCACATTGCATACCATACTACCATATTGATCATCTTGGATGGTCGTGTGTGAAACACCGGAACATCATACATAAATAGCATACTTGGGATAGAAAGTTGATACATTTTGCATCTTATAGGTTGTGCACAAGTGTCGTATATGCCTATTGAGCAATCGTGCTAGTGTCTCTCTAGAGTTGTGCAACACAAGCGTTTTCCGTGGATTCCACATTTTGTGCTCATTCCTTGGTTGCACGACTCCATTTATCTATCTGTGTGTGTGCGTTTCCGTGTGCCACCCATTCCTATTGGTCTACTTGTTTCACTTGCGAATTTGTGAATCTTTTCCAACATTATTGACTCTTGCTAACATTTTGCATCGAATTTTTGTGCCACTATCCTCACCGAGCTCCACCAAAAGCTTTATTTGTGTAGGTGTGAGAATTGACAAGATCCGGTACCAATTGTGCTATTTCCTTGTTACATTATTGAGTGATCATTAATCCATCTTCAAGGATAAGGTACATTGGTCTTCTTCTTTTCTTTCTTCCACTCACATTTGCTTGAGTCTTGTGATGGATAGGCAAGGCATTTCATCTCCGGTGTTCCACGACAATGACAGCGCGAACAACTACATCACCAAAACGTCCATCTTCGGACTACAATGAGCAATGCAAGGAATTGAGCGACTCGCCATCGATATTCGCCAAAACGAAGCAAGGAAAAGGGACTACTTCGACACCAAGTTGGACGAACACATGGATAAAATACAAGACACGGTGGCCAACTACAAGTCTTCTTTCCCTTCGTCATCTTCAAGGCATCGATGTTCAAGTAGCCAATCTTTGGAACGCCATCGAGCTCAAGCACTACAAAACCATCAAGATGAAGATGCTCACGGTAAGTACACCTACAAGTCCCAAAAAGCTCCACATCAAGCTACGACCAAACTTCATGAGCACAAGAGAAGACCGTGAGACGAGCACCAACAATACGGAGCTACCACTAGTGCCACCACTTCGCATCTTCACCAAGTGTTATCAAGGCATCTTCGCCTTTGGACATACGGCATCTTCACCTACTTCCCATGAGTTCGCCTACATCAACATCTTCAACAACAAGGCGGCCACCTACAAGCGAGGGCGAAACGTTCCATCATAGAAAGCCCCTCAAGGAAGATGGCCGAGCATGGGAAGTTCCCTTCGGTCATGGATACGAGCTACGAGGTGCCACATCATATGGGCCTCCTACAAAAAGACGGTCGAGCAAGGGCCATCCCCTTCGACCATGGAGACAAGCACAAACCTCTTCTACAACATGAAGACAGCGCCCAAATGGGACTCATACTCTGAGTCGAGCTACGAGAGCGCACTTGAGACCTTATCTTTGGTCTCGGAGGAGAGCGATGATTTGCCACATCCTACGGCGTTCATCTTCGGAGGCGTTATGGATGAGGAGGCTGAGCATGGGACTATCCCTTCAACCAAGGCGGCGATAGGAGTTCAGCATGGAGACAATTGCACCTACATCTCTCCGACACCCACATATGATGAGATGCCCCAATTCCCATGTGATGAGAGCCACCCCACCATGAGTGATATGAGTGACTCCTGAAGGAAATATGCCCTAGAGGCAATAATAAAGTTGTTATTTATATTTCCTTATGTCATGATAAATGTTTATTATTCATGCTATAGTTGTATTAACCGGAAACTTAGTACATGTGTGAATACATAGACAAAACAGAGTGTCCCTAGTATGCCTCTACTTGACTAGATCATTGATCAAAGATGGTTATGTTTCCTGACCATAGACATGTGTTGTCATTTGATGAACGGGGTCACATCATTAGATAATGATATGATGGACAAGACCCACCCGTCGTTAGCTTAGCATAATGATCGATTAGTTTTAATGCTATTGCTTTCTTCATGACTTATACATATTCCTCTGACTATGAGATTATGCAACTCCGAATGCCGGGGGAACACCTTGTGTGCTATCAAACGTAACAACATAAATGGGTGATTATAAAGATGCTCTACAAGTGTGTCCGAAGGTGTTTGTTGGGTTGGCATAGATCGAGATTAGGATTTCTCACTCCGAGTATCGGAGAGGTATCTCGGGGCCCTCTTGGTAATGCACATCACTATAAGCCTTGCAAGAAATGTGACTAAGGAGTTAGTTACGGGATGATGCATTACAGAACGAGTAAAGAGACTTGCCGGTAATGAGATGTAACTAGGTATGAGGATACCGATCGAATCTTGGGCAAGTAACATACCGATGGCAAAGGTAATGACGTATGTTGTTATTGCGGTTTGACCGATAAAGATCTTTATAGAATAAGTAGGAAGCAATATGAGCATCTAGGTTGCACTAAATGTTATTGACCAGAGATTTGTCTCGGTCATGTCTACGTAGTTCTCGAACCCGTAGGGTCCGCACGCTTAACATTCGATGACGATTTGTATTATGAGTTATGTGTTTTGGTGACCAAAGTTTGTTTGGAGTCCCGGATGAGATCACGGACATGATGATGAGTATCGAAATGGTCGAGAGGTAAAGATTCATATATTGGAAGGTAGTATTCGGACACCGGAATGGTTTCGACTGGTTCGGGTATTTTACGGGAGTACCGAGGGGTTACCAGAACCCCCCGGGGACGTATTGGGCCTACATGGGCCTTAGTGTAGAGAGTGGAGGGCCGCAAGGGGTGCCCCCCCATGGCAGTCCAAATTGGACTAGGGGAGGGGGTGGCGCACCATATCCCTCTCCCTCTCCCTCTCCTTCCTTTTCCAGTAAGAAAGGAAAAGAGTGGGGGGGCGAATCTTACTAGGAGTGGAGTCCTAGTAGGAATCCCCCCCATGGCGAGCCCCTCCTAAGCGGCCACCTCCTCCTCCCCTCCTTTATATACGGGGGCAAGGGCACCCCAAAGGCACATCATTTTTTCTCTTAGCCGTGTGCGGTCCCCCCCTCCATAGTTTACTCCTCCGGTCATAGCGTCGTAGTTCTTAGGTGAAGCCCTACATGAATCACATCACCATCACCATCACCACGCCGTCGTGCTGATGGAACTCTCCCTCGATCCTCTGTTGGATAAAGATTTCGAGGGACGTCATCGAGCCGAACGTGTGCATAAATCGGAGGTGTCGTATGTTCGGTACTAGATCGTGAAGACGTTTGACTACATCAACTGCGTTAACCTAATGCTTCCGCTTTCGGTCTACGAGGGTACGTGGACACACTCTCCCCTTTCATTGCTATGCATCTCCTAGATAGATCTTGCATGATAGTAGGAAATGTTTTGGAATTGCATGCTACGTTCCCCAACAACTCCATCATATGTGACATTGAGAGCATTTCCTATGAGAGGATGAGTGTGACCACCACTAGCCCCACACACGAGATTATGCCACACATCCTATGTGAGCTTGAGAGCCATTTGAGTGACTCCACCAACCATATGAGTGAGAGCATCTTACTGGGAGTGAGTCAGCCACAACACTTAGTGAGTGAGGTAGTTGAGACAGCACGTGAGGCCACTATGATTTCTAACGACTTAACCTCTACTCCGAGTGTGTTTTCTTCTTTGGTGCTAGGTCTCCTACATGACGACATGCATATCCTCGTCGAGTCCATACCTCCAATGGAGATGACGATGGCCATGGTGGACGATAATGCACCCACCACATGGTTCCATCACGATGAAGATGATCACAACTTGGTCTTCGACACCTCACCTACAACACATGAGCGATGCTCCAAAGTTAACATAGGTGATGATGCTTCTCTTGTCCCACTAATGGACTATCTAACCAATGATTGTTTGCATGATGTTGACACACCTATTACCATGCTTCATGCTAGTGCGGCCTCCTCATGTCATGACTTACCAATTTATGATGAATATGATGATGAGCATGTCAAGTTGCCTAGTTGTGATGTTATGCCCCAAAGGATATCATGTGAAAATTCTTTTGGTCACATCATGTTTGACAACCCTTTAAACTTGTCATATGCTATGAGTGAGATCTCCCATATTGCATCATTTCAATCTCAACATAGTAACTATGCATGCCCCATTAAAATAAATCCCATTTGCTCTTATGGCATAGAGGATGAGATGATGGTCATTGGCTTTTGTTTTTCATCCGACAATATTGCCATGCTTCCTTTACATGATTTGTGCAATTCATCTACTATACCATGCCATGATCACATAGGATGTTGTCAATATTCTCCATGTGATGTTTCCATTAATGCTCATGAGAAGACCCCAATAGTTTCCCATACATATTACAAAATTTTGATGCATTCCATACATTGCATGATTCCCATGATTGTGTGCACCATATGCATTCCATGAATAACAATGCTCTACATATTTCTCATGATGCATTACACAATTTGAGTCTCCATTATGATATACATAACAACAAACCTATCATAATGGATGACATGTTTCTATATCACACATCTCATTTATTTAAGAATTGGATATCTTATGCTAACCAACACATGCACGTATGCATCATAACGGATGATGTGTACATATACCACGCACACACAATTTTCCCATTGTCTTTGTTTTGTGTAGATACTCACGAATACTCGTCAACTTCTCAATCCCAAGAGTTGAGAAACGAGCTCTTGAGAGCAATGACAATTTGGTATCCCGTGGGTTATCCTTACCACCGTTCTCTTCGCGAAATGACTTCGCACATTCCTTTTACTTGGCTCTCACACGGCTATGGGCTATTTACCACTTGTCACCCTATGCCCATACTATCATGTTCACTTTGCATGTTATGCTCATTACTATGCTTTCACCATGCATTTGTGACCCATGCTTTGCATTACACATGATGATTGATTCTAGTACTTGCATGCGTATTTGCAAGTTTGGTGGAGATATTGCTTGTTATCGCCATGTTTTTTTGTGCTTAATGCCTATGATGATCCTTTGATCTTATCTTGTTTTCATGCTTTTACTATGTCATGCGCATGACATATGCCTATTATTTGCCCACATGACATGGTTGCCATGATTTCCTCTAGTATGTTGCATCTTCGCACTACTAGTTTGCATGACATGAATGGTACGCTTGCCTATGTTGCATCATCGATGATTCATACTTGCTCGTTTCATGCGGTTGATGGCATCCATTTCCTTGATTGCCACATGATTGACTTGATTGCCTCACACATGATGGACAATTGCTCTTTCTATTGTGTTGAGTGGCACACTATATTCACTACAAACCATGCACATTAAGCTTGGATTGTCTTGCACTTTAGACACTTCATTTATTTTGGTGTTGTGAATGCTTCATATGTATACAATAGACCACTTGTTGAGCGCCTTATGCATGCTTGCTATGAGCTTGAGGTAGATTCTTATTCTCTTGACACACATATTTGCATCGCTACCTCACATTTACATGCTTGTTTCCATGATGTCCTTGATTTTGCTCAATTTATGTGCTTACATGACATGTGACAATCCCTTGTCACACCATATGTTATGCTTGATGATGACACTTGTTTGGTGAATCACCTCTTGAATGCTTGATTTTGCACTAATGCTAACCACATTGGTTTTTCCAAGTGTTTGTTATACTTGCACCTTTTGAAGGAATCACAAGACGGTGCGACATTCGAGAGTACCCATTTTGAGCTTCGAAATGATACGTGCTTGGTGGCTGTCCACTTCTACACGAGATCGCCCTCTCTTTCCCATGGTGATTAAGATCACGATCCGTAGACGGATCTCTCCCAAGGGGGGAAGATGATGCGGAGCATCCCTCGTTCATCCCTGTGGACGTTCCGTCACCACCGCAATCATGAAGAGTACTAATGACAAGAGTCCGCACACGCATCATGGAAACCGATGTTAACTCTTTCCTCTTCGAACTTCATTGGGATTGACATGAGAGTTGTGCTCTATCTCAAATGGATAAATTGTGCATTCTTAGGTACCAAGGAGAAGATCGTAAGGAGGCATGCAGGGATCACCAAGTCCACATGGTCGAGCCCCAAGGAGAAGAAGGAACTCCCACACACGAAACATCAGAGGCCTCGGACCACCCCGGGTGCCTGGCCTCCTACGCCCCGAGTTCCCTGACTGCGGGCCCCAAAGGGCTCTGCCCCTCTGTATAGCTCGGGTGCCTGCACCCCGACCACCGGGTGCCCGCACTCCCGAGTGCCCGCACCCCAACCACCGGGTGCCCAGCCTGGTCTTCTACTCCCCAACAACCCCGGGTGCCCGGACCACTTTACTTCGGGTGCTCGGACTCCACCGAAAGTGCCTGCATGAATCTCGGGCTAAATGACCATTGTACCCTTGTTTTCCTCTTATTTCGTCTCTAGACTATAAGTACGCTTCCCATAGCTCATTATAGAGGTTAGCACAGTATTTGATAGACAAAGAGAGAGTTTTTCTCATCTTCCTCCTATTGGAGATCTAGACCTCCTCTTGGAGAAGCTCCTCTTGGAGATCAAGCCCTCCTCTTGGAGAAGCTCCTATTGGAGATCAAGCCCTCACTACTGCAGGATGTTGCTAGTGCGACACTACGATCAGAGACCCTTCGACGAAACTTTGTGTGATGCAATAATTGCAAATGGTGGTGTAAAATACCATCAAAAAATGTGCAAAACATTTGTGATGGCAGATGCATCAAACACGATTCAGATTTTAGTTGCGTGTGCGATGCAGGGCATATGGTTCAGTTCAATAACTGTTTGCGATGAGGAGGAACAAAAGAAACGGGTAGCCAGATGAAGGTGTGTGTGATATACAGCATACGGTTTGCTCGGATGAACTGTTTTTTTATTAAGCAACATAAAAGAAACGGTCAGCGAGATCAAGGTGTGTGCGATATACGGCATGTGGTTCACTCAGATGAACTGTTTCCGTTGAGACAAGAGAACAGAAATGGTTCAACTTAACAAGATGTGTGTGATACACGGCAAACTGGTCTGTAATTGGAAACGTGTGCGAAGACCAATAACAACACATCCAATTGTTGCTAACAAGCCATGTGTGTTGTGGGCAAATTATTGCTGGTATACAATTGTGAGTGATTGATGAAAACTTCACCGACGGGTTCCATTGTTTAGTCCATGTGCGATGTGATTTTCTTTGTCCGCACAACATCTACGCTCTGTCTACAGAGCATCAACATATATACTTAAAAAGACAACATTGCATAACCAAATTAAGCATACAATTACACAAGTGACTACACACATAACAATTCCACACACCAAAGTAAGCAATTACATGCAACGAAACTAGGAGAAACGAGGATCTAATCATCTACTTATTGTTGTGACGATGCTTGCCATTGCTCTGCTTCCAGCTAGATCCCTGGCCGTTTCGGGGAAGGAGGCACTTCCTCATGTAAACGATATGCCTTTACATGTCGTAGCTCATGTATGCCTCCTTGGCCGCGTACACGACGTGAGCTTTGTCGAGTTTCTCCATCTAGGCCGAGTGCTAGGCACGCTTGTCCTTGTTGCAGGAATCCTTCATGTCTCTGCAGTAGGGGTCGATGATGGCCTCAGTGAGGTGAACCAGTGAGTCCTTCTCTTGCTCCTTGCTGCCCTAGATCTTGTATTGGCCCTAGACGTCGACAAGATTCTGGCAGGCGATGCCCAAATTCTCAAGTGCCTTTACATCATTGGTGATGTCCACCGTACCAAACATGTAGTGGGGGCCGTTGACAAACCTGGCGAAATGCTCGCAAGGCCTTGTGGCCAGGAAGTAGTGGTAGATGAGGACGTGGTGGCGCACACACATCTGGGTGGCGGCGACCATGGGACGAGACCCGGCACAAGCGTGGGTGTACTCGAGGTCGAACCCGACCACCTTGTACTTCTCCTCAGCAAGCAACAACTCCATGATGTGGATGGAGTGCTCCACCCAGACCGGGTTGTTGGTGTACACCACCGAGAGGTCCATGAACCTTCTGTGGGTGTCCACCATGGCACGCATGGTGAACTGCTGCTCATCGGCGGCAGCCGCTCGGAGCGCCATTGGAGCCGCGCAGGATACCCTCTAAGAATTTATTATGGTGGGTGTGCTTCTTGCAATGGTGGGGCGCGATCGAAATGTTGAAGAGACACAAGGGTTAAATGGCCACTGTAATAAATGGGGGCCGGCCGGCCTATAATTGTCACGTCTTGTCACAGTTTTCATAGCGGAGGATTCCAGTGCACGCTTGACAACACCGCACTGCACGTGTTTCGTTTGACCACGCGTGGGCTTGAAGAGGCGCCAAATTTATCGTCGGTGAGCCTGTTCCCGCGCTACCGCGCAATTTACTGTGCAAACTTCCTACCCGGCTAGTTTGGCCACGCGTCGGCTAGAAGAGGGACAAATCATGGGCATTTATTGGCAAAAAGCTTTGTAAAAATGAAGTGTGTGGAATGACTTCAGTCATAAGTTTACCCGTAGGTGATGAGGTCAAAGTTACACAGAAGGGTGATGATGGACACTCAAGTGTGATAATTAATTCTGCGCTCTACAGGGCACACGGTTGAAGAAAACAACTGTGTGCAATAATGTCGGAGATTGCAGTCGAGTTAGCTATACAGATCGTGTGCTGTGAGACTAACAAGGTAAACATATTCGAGAATGGTTAATAAAATCTGAGACAATTGCATATTAAGGTCAAAAAAGTTCTACCAATATACGAGTCTCATACGATGCCATTTCAATGATTGTACCACAAAAGCTCGAGATATTACAGGGTTCAAATTCCAGAGTTATATGGCTCAAATTCGAAGATTACAAGGTTCAAACTGATATTAGATATGAAATTCAGCTCATCAGTTGCAAACGCTCGCGCTGATCCGCTAAACATGGATATCAGAGAGGTTCAAATTAATATTACCACTTCTAAGTCTGGTTTCGAAACCTCATAATTTTTGCAAAGGGGTCAGCCACTGAGAAGTCATGTATGGGGTTGACACGATGACTTCGGATTACTCTGTCATCTTAAGTTCCAAAATGAAATTCAGCATTTTCGGACCCTATTCCATTCTGCCGTAGGCACCGGCGCTGATCAACAAACCATTCATTTTTGCGAAATAAATGTAGGGAAAACCTCATTACCTTCAGCACCTTTGCTCTAAAAACAAAGAACCTGGCGAATATAATCTCCGGTAAGGTCCCTCAGTAGGAGTTCAAAGTAATTTCTGAGAAATGCAGATCTAGGCATTCGACGTGATTTTCATATTGTATCACATTATCCACCACTAGGCCTAATCTTATCTGCAAAAGAAGAAAATGTGTTAGTGCCTACATGCAGTTTTGAACACTACTACATGCCTATTTGGTTTGCAGGATTTGTAAAATGCACTAACATGCCATCTTCGATCTGACATGATTAACATGGGCATTTGATTACATTATAGAAAAATGTAGCCTTCTTCACAAGAGGTTGGAGTGGATGAAAAGTTCCCTAAGAAAACTAGTACAAACGAATCCAAAGGAGAAATACTTATGGATTGTAACCATATGGATAAAGCAACAAATATGGGGGGGCATGTATGAGCTGAAATACTCCAAAAGAATACTTCAGAAATTATAGTACATTGTCATTGTAAACTTGGAAAAAGGTGTCACAAATTGAACTCCCTTATGGTTAACATTTAATAGGAAAGGAACAACACCTCGATATATAGCTTCTCCAGGCATGGAAAGCATCTTAGGAAACTAACAACTTGCTCCAGGTTGGGGCCGATAGATTCTAGTGCCAAGACCTTCACTATGCGCAGTTTCGGGGTCAAGCTTGTCAGAATCATTTTCTAGATGACAGACGAACAAACATCTTCAAAATTAGAAATAATGTTAATTTGTAGAAGGAGAGGTAGAAGGCGGTTGTTGTACCTGAACGGGTGTGGATCCAATAAGGAGAGGTAGAAGGCGGCTGTTGTATGAACGGGTGTGGATCCAATAATAAGTTCAGAGTATTTGTCAGACGAGTAGCCCACCACTATCAATTTCGGCGCAGAAATGAAATTGATTCTTATTGGATCTTCTTGATCAACTACAAGTAATATCTCAAGTGCAGGTGTGTCCTCAATGACAATACCGTGGTACACATCTTTTGATGTCTTCTTGCCACACCAGCAACACACATAAATAGTTCGAAGAGTCATGTAGGTGATGTGGAAGCTACTCAACCCATTGATCGCTTGAAGATGAAGGTACTCGAGTGCAGTACAGCCACGGAGCAGGCGCTCCATGTCACCGTTTGGGAGGCAGACGGCGACGAGCTCAAGGTGCTTCAGTCGTGGTAGAATAAGAGGGGGTGCGTCATTAAGCGGGGGTGGTACACTAGTAGAAAAGGGGGCAATGGCCCAGGCCAGTTCAGCCCATTAGTCCCGGTTCAATCCAGAACCGGGACCAATGGAGCTATTTGCCCCGGTTCGTGAGCCCAGGGGGGCGGCCGGGCCACGTGGGCCATTGGTCCCGGTTCGTCCGGACCTTTTGGTCCCGGTTGGTGGGACGAACGGGGACCAATGGGCCTGGCTCCTGGCCCACCACTATTGGTCTCGGTTGGTGGCATGAACCGGGACCAATGGCTACCCGTTAGTCCCGGTTCATGCCACGAACCGGGACCAATAGTGCTGCCTATATATACCCCCTCGCTCGCGAGCAGAGCACTCCAGTGCTCTGTTTTTCTCTTGCCGGCGAGGGGGGGCTTTGTGGTGCTCTAGCTCACCTCCATAGCACATGAGGTGTTCGATGAAATGCCCGAGCCACACTACTTTAGCTTTCTCCACTCCAAGCTCGACCTCCAACCTCTATTTTCCTCAATATTTTTCTAGGTTTAGCGGTCCATCACGCCCCGTCCCCGTCTTCACCGCCGTCGATCACCCGCGCCGATCTCATCGCCAGCACCACCGTGGTGAGCCTCTTGTTCTTATCTTCTTTCAAAAAGGAAAAATATTCTTACTTGTATTATTTTCTTACTTTTATTATTGCATCTTATATAGTGCGATGGTTTTGGTATCCGCCCCCGTCGGCCCTCGTCCTGTCTATGATTCGGATGTGGTATATATTATCTTTTCATAACTATTGGTTCATTTATTGTTTATGAAAATTATGCCGACCAACGTGACATAGATTTTATTTATCTAGGAGGTTGTTGAATCGGAAATTCCAACCGACCCTATTGTCGAGAGGTTAAATTTAGTTGAAGAAGAAAACAATTTCTTGAAGGACAAAATAAAAAAACTTGAGGAGGAGAAGATGATATTGGAGTTGCATGTTGCGGATGTCATCGATGATCACAAGATCAAGATGGATGCAATGCTCTTGAAGATGAGAAAGATTAGAAAATATGCCATTCATACCGAGGCTTGGTATCATTATGCCGTTGGATCAGTTGTTACCTTGGTTGCGATTATGATCGCATTTGTTTTCACATTGAAATGTTATACATAGTTTCAATGTATGGTTTAATTAATTTAGATGCTCTGCAGAGCTTTATGTTGTTAGATGAGAACTATGTATGTACTTTGGTTTTTATGTGATGATGAACTTCTATTAATTTGGTCACTTAATTATCTATTCATGATGTTCGTAATGATTTTTGACACACTTAATTATATATAATGCACGCAGATGAACCGGCAATGGATGTACGGTGACAAACACACCTCCGAGTACATTAAGGGCGTGCATGATTTTCTCGAAGTGGCTGAGGCAAACAAGCAGAATGGTTTTATGTGTTGTCCATGCCCTATATGTGGGAATACGAAGTCTTACTCTGACCGGAAAATCCTTCACACCCACCTGCTTTACAAGGGTTTCATGCCACACTATAATGTTTGGACGAGGCACGGAGAAATAGGGGTTATGATGGAAGACGGCGAGGAAGAAGAGTACGATGACAACTATGTGCCCCCTGAATACGGTGATGCTACTGAACATCAAGATGCACCAGACGATGTGCACGATGGTGCTGCAACGGGCGAAGCTGCTGAAGATCAAGAGGAACCAGACGATGTGCCCGATGATGATGATCTCCGCCGGGTCATTGTCGATGCAAGGACACAATGCGAAAGTCAAAAGGAGAAGCTGAAGTTCGATCGCATGTTAGAGGATCACAAAAAGGGGTTGTACCCCAATTGCGAAGATGGCAACACAAAGCTCGGTACCGTACTCGAATTGCTGCAGTGGAAGGCAGAGAATGCTGTGCCTGATAAAGGATTTGAGAAGCTACTGAAAATAATGAAGAAGAAGCTTCCAAAGGATAACGAATTGCCCGACAGTACATACGCAGCAAAGAAGGTCGTATGCCCTCTAGGATTGGAGGTGGAGAAGATACATGCATGCCCTAATGACTGCATCCTCTACCGCGGTGCCTACAAGGATCTGAACGCATGCCTGGTATGCGGTGCATTGCGGTATAAGATCAGACGAGATGACCCTGGTGATGTTGACGGCGAGCCTCCCAGGAAGAGGGTTCCTGCGAAGGTGATGTGGTATGCTCCTATAATACCACGGTTGAAACGTCTGTTCAGAAACGGAGAGCATGCCAAGTTGATGCGATGGCACAGTGAGGACCGTAAGAAAGACGGGAAGTTGAGAGCACCCGCTGATGGGTCGCAGTGGAGAAAATTGAGAGAAAGTACTGGGATGAGTTTGCAAAGGACCCAAGGAACGTATGGTTTGCTTTAAGCGTGGATGGCATTAATCCTTTCGGGGAGCAGAGCAGCAATCACAGCACCTGGCCCATGACTCTATGTATGTATAACCTTCCTCCTTGGATGTGCATGAAGCGGAAGTTCATTATGATGCCAGTTCTCATCCAAGGCCCTAAGCAACCCGGCAACGACATTTATGTGTACCTAAGGCCATTAGTTGAAGAACTTTTACAGCTATGGAATGGAAACGGTGTACGTACGTGGGATGAGCACAAAAAGGAGGAATTTGACCTAAAGGCGTTGCTGTTCGTGACCATCAACGATTGGCCCGCTCTCAGTAACCTTTCAGGACAGACAAACAAGGGATACCACGCATGCACGCACTGTTTACTTGACACCGATAGTATATACCTGGGAAGCTGCAGGAAGAATGTGTACCCGGGCCATCGTCGATTTCTTCCGACCAACTATCAATGTCGAAAGAAAGGCAAGCATTTCAAAGGCGAGGCAGATCACCGGAAGAAGCCCGCCATGCGTAGCGGTGATCACGTACTTGCTATGGTCAATGATTTACACGTAATCTTTGGAAAGGGTCCCGGCGTACTAGCTGTTCCGAATGACGCTGAGAATCACGCACCCATGTGGAAGAAGAAATCTATATTTTGGGACCTACCCTACTAGAAAGACCTAGAGGTCCGCTCTTCGATCGACGTGATGCACGTGACGAAGAACCTTTGCGTGAACCTGCTAGGCTTCTTGGGCGTGTATGGGAAGACAAAAGATACACCTGAGGCACGAGAGGACCTGCAACGCTTGCACGAAAAAGAGGGCATGCCTCCGAAGCAGTATGAAGGTCCTGCCTGCTACGCTCTTACGAAAGAAGAGAAAGAAATATTCTTTCAATGCCTGCTCAGTATGAAGGTCCCGACTGGCTTCTCATCGAATATAAAGGGAATAATAAATATGCCAGAGAAAAAGTTCCAGAATCTAAAGTCTCATGACTGCCACGTGATTATGATGCAACTACTTCCGGTTGCATTGAGGGGGCTTCTATCGAAAAACGTCCGATTAGCCATTGTGAAGCTATGTGCATTCCTCAATGCAATATCTCAGAAGGTGATTGATCCAGAAATCGTACCAACGCTAAGGAGTGATGTGGCACAATGTCTTGTCAGTTTCGAGCTGGTGTTCCGACCATCCTTCTTCAATATCATGACGCACGTCCTAGTTCATCTAGTCGACGAGATTGTCATTCTGGGGCCCGTATTTCTACACAATATGTACCCCTTTGAGAGGTTCATGGGAGTCCTAAAGAAATATGTTCGTAACCGCGCTAGGCCAGAAGGAAGCATCTCCATGGGCCATCAAACAGAGGATGTCATCGGGTTTTGTGTTGACTTCATTCCTGGCCTTAAGAAGATAGGTCTCCCTAAATCGCGGTATGAGGGGAGACTGACTGGAAAAGGCACGCTTGGAAGGGACTCAATAATATGCAGGGACGGATATTCTTGGTCTCAAGCACACTACACAGTTCTACAGAACTCTACCTTGGTGACCCCGTATGTCGATGAACACAAGAACAGTCTGCGCTCCAAACACCCGGAGCAGTGCGACGACTGGATTACATGTGAACACATCAGGACTTTCAGCAGTTGGTTGGAAACACGTCTCAGAGGTGACAGCACTGTTTGTGATGAGCTGTACCTGTTGTCCAGGGGACCATCTTCGACTGTAATGATTTGGAAAGGATACGAGATAAATGGGAATACATTTTACACGATTGACCAAGATGAAAAGAGCACCAACCAAAATAGCGGTGTCCGCTTTGATGCAGCAACCGACAATGGAAATGACACATATTATGGTTACATAGTAGACATATGGGAACTTGACTACGGAGTAGATTTTAAGGTCCCTTTGTTTAAGTTCAAGTGGGTCAATCTGTCAGGAGGCGGGGTACAGGTGGACCTACAGTACGAACGACAATAGTGGATCTGAAACATCTAGGGTACACTGATGAACCGTTCGTCCTAGCCAATGATGTGGCACAGGTTATCTATGTGAAGGACATGTCTACCAGACCGAGGAAACGAAAAGATAAGGAAGCGAATACATCATACAATGAGCCAAAGCGCCACATAGTTCTTTCAGGAAAAAGGGACATCCTGGGAGTGGAGGGCAAGACAGACATGTCTGAAGAGTATGAAAAGTTTCATGAAATTCCCCCCTTCAAAGTCAAGGCTGACCCAAGCATCCTAATAAACGATGAAGATTATCCATGGTTACGGCGCAATAAGCAAACGACACAAGCGAAGAAAAAGTGAAGACTTTCTCCCGCAACTATTATGATGATACCATGCCAACTTTGTAACAGACGAGTATGATACCATTATCCGTTTTGTACATGCACATGTTATGCCAACTTTTTCAGAGTTCATTTGAAAACTATGAATTTGAAAACCTCGCCAACCGAAGGGCGCTCACACCGGTTTATAAGCCCGTCCCTCTACACGCCTTGTTGAGCTCACAAACTTGTGATTCACACAAATTTCAAAGAAAACTAATGGCACAAACAGAAAGTTTATAATTTTGCTGACCTAAAAGCAAAAAGAATTAAAAATTAAAGCAAAAAACCAAAAGAAAATAAATAATGCAGAAAGCAAAACAAAAAAACTTGAAAAAAAATAAAAATAGCAACAATAAGTATTTTGTTGTAAGTAGAAACAAAATAAAATAAATAAATAAAGCAAAAAAGTGTTTTCAAATTTGAAAACTAATGGCACTAATAGAAAGTTTATAATTTTTCTAAAACTAAAAGCAAAAAGAATTAAAAATAAAGCAAAAAACAACAAAAAATAAATAATGCAGAAAGCAAAACCAAAAAACTGGAAAAAAATAAAAATAGCAACAATAAGTATTTTGTTGTAAGTAGAAACAAAATAAAATAAATAAAGCAACAAAGAAAACAAAAAAAAAGTGCCACCTACTGGGCCCCCACGGCCTAAATACGACTAGAAACCCTACCATGGGCCAGGATTCAGGCCCGCGGGAGGCCCAGCAGGCCCACAGGCACAGATTGCACGGTCAGGCCCGAAAGCCTGCAGTTGAGAGGAGCTCGAGAGGGTGGGCGCAGCAGCGCTTATAAACCACTCTCGAGCTCTCTCAACTAGCGAGGTGGGACTAAACTTTTCGGCGCGGGGCAGCACAAGGCCTTTGGTCCCGGTTGGTGGCACCAACTGGGACTAAAGGGGGGATTAGTCCCGGTTGGTGCCACGACCCGGGACTAATGCCCCCCTTTAGTCCCGGTTCGTGCCACCAACCGGGACCAAAGGCC
>NC_041385.1:813074910-813080810 GCF_002162155.2 Triticum dicoccoides
CCCGCGCGCCGGCGCCCTCGCCGCCCCCGCCATTGCCTCGAGCTCCTCTGCTACGGGCTCGCCTTGCCGCCCGCTCCTCGTCGCCGTCGCCCTGCCCCCTGCCTCGTCCCGCCCCGCGCGCCGGCGCCCTCGCCTGCCCCCGCGCTGTGAGCCGCCGCCCGGCTCTTTTAATGTTTAAGCTCTTTTTTATTTTTTTGCTCTGTTTTTTTATGTTTTAATTTTTTTGTTCATATGTGATGTATATGTGTATGTGGCTATAATGTATATGTGTATGTGAACAATGCAAAAGATAGTTTTTTAGAAAAATTAGGATTTTTTTCTGTTCATAGATTTTTTTGGTGATATTAATTATTGTAAATATGCAAATGTCTGTATATTCATATGAACAATGAATTAGGCAATACTACTTCATGTATTTTTAAGAAGGAAGAAGAAGAAAAAGAATGAGAGGAAAAAGGAAATAAGAAGAGGAAGAAAGGAGAAGAAGAGGGGAGAGGAAGAAGAGGAGAAATAAATAAGAAGAAGAAAAAAGAAGAAAAAGAAGAGGAGAAGAAGAAAGGAATAGAGGAGAAGAAGAAAAAATAGAAAAAAAATCTATTTTTTCTTCTTCTCCTCTATTCTTTTCTTCTTCTCCTCTTTTTTTTCTTCTTCTTTTTCTTCTTCTTATTCCTTCTTCATTCTTCCTCTTTTCTTCCTTTTTCCTTATTTTCCTTTCTCTAGGGATAAGAATAAAAAGAACAGGAGAAGAAGAAAGAAAGGAATAGAGGAGAAAGAAGAAACTTTGACACAAGGGGGGGTACCGATACCCCCTCCCCGATAACATTATTTTCCCATGTATATGTATGTTGCTTCGTTGTCGATATAACAAGGGTGTCGAGGATCAGAAAGGGGTCGAGGGTCGGGAACTAGGGTAGAGGGTCGAGGGTCGTTAAGGGGTCAAGGGTCGAGGGTCGTTAAGGGGTCAAGGGTCGAAGGTTTCAGGGTCAAGGGTCGTTAAGGGGTCAAGGGTCGAAGGTTTTGGGGTCGAGGGTTCCTATAGTGTCAAAGTATTGAAGAAATCCATGGCTTCATCATTAGCCAGAAGTAACCATGGCATGATGGTAAGAAGTCCTCCAAAGTTATTCTGGAATGGAGTCCCGGATAGGATAATTTGCCTTTTTGTATGAATCTCAGCAAAGGCCTTTCAAATAACGATATTGGGAAGGTTCTTGCTGAACTTTGTACCAAAAAGCGAATTATCCTATCTGGTACTCCGTTCCAAAATAACTTTGGAGAGCTTCATACCATCATGCACCTGTTACTTTCGCCTAATGATGAAGACATGGTTTTGTTGAATCCTTTGACACTAGGCAACCTCCCGACCCCTCGGCGATCCTCGACCCCTTGACCCTCGACCGCTTGGCAATCCACGACCCTCTACCCTACCGCGGGCGTCGATGCCCACGTCACTTGTGGGACATAGATGTAGTGTTCAACGCCGACCCCCTCCCAATAGCTTCAACACGTGGGGAGAGTCGATACTACCCCCTCCTAGCTTGAAGCATTCTCGAGGCCACCCCCTAACCCTTGAAGCGTTGTCGTGGCCACCCCAAACCCTAGAGAAGCAGCATCGAGGCCACTAATATGATTCCTTATTGTGATTAGCTAGCTAGTTCTACGTTTGCCACTAATATATCCATATATGTCATGTTTGAATAATAATTGCCATGTTGTAAATATTTGTAGAAACTATGGACACCCCCCGAGACGAAGCACAAGAAGCGTTGTTGAGGGACATAATCGCACAAGGAAGTGATGCCGTCTCCTCATTGATGTTTCTCAATGACAACGATGGTCTGGAAGGAGAGGGTGAAGAAGCAGCTGGCTGTGATTTACATGGCTCCGATGACCCAATGCCGGTGCAAGAAGGAGAGGGTGAAGAAGTAGACCGTGAGGACGGCTCCGGTGATCACCAAACCGAGTCCGGCCAGGTATATATATTAGTTAAGCCTGTGCTGACTAGCTAATTGATGCATTCATTGTTTTGGTATGTACACATATTAATTAACTCTCGTCTTTGTTCTTTTTTCTAGCCCTCCGGATCGAGCACAACTTCGGTAAAGAGACGAGGCCCAAAGAAAAAGTTGAGCTCGGATGAAAAGTTTGAGATCATACAAATCGCGCGCGACGGCCAACCGATTGAACCCTACCGGACAAAGAAGGCATTTGTTGCTCAGTGCGGGGTTCTGGTTAGGGACAAGATCCCGATCAGCATCCAACAATGGTATAAGCCTAAGAACAAAGACCCTGAGGTGTCTTATGTCAATGAGATGCAGAAAAAGAATCTTTGGACTGAGCTGAAGTCAAATTTCACCCTACCGCCGGAGGATGATCCGGAGAAGCCAGTTATAGAGCCATTAATCAAGTCTTTTGCTCTGAGGAAGATAGCAGACCTATTCAGGAATTGGAAGAAAGACCTCAATAGGTATGTCGAAAAAAATGAGACACCAGAATTCATGGGCAAATATGAGAAGATCAGAGATGACTGGCCCGCATTTGTGGCCCACAAGACATCGGAAAAGAGTAAAAAGATGTCGGCGACAAACAAGAGAAATGCTGAGAAGAAGCTTCACCATCGCACGGGGTCGGGTGGCTACCTCGTAGCCCGGCCTAAGTGGGCCAAGGCTGAGAATGATCTGCTTGATAAAGGGATCGAACCATAGACAATGAACTGGCCAGAACGTTGCCGGACTTGGTTCTTTGGGGCCGGCGAATCCTTGGACCCTATAACAGGGAAGTGCATTTGGACGGACGAACAATTGGACATACCAGTCAAGAGGCTTCAGCAAAATATCGAAGCAGCGCAGCAAGGGACGTTCGTTCCAGACAGGGAGAAGGACGAGCTCACAATGGCCCTCGGCAATCCTGAGCACCCTGGACGGACACGAGGCACGCCAGGCTCTGTTTCGTGGAAGGCTGGATTTCCGGACGCAGGGGGTTACAAAACCCAAGAGAGGAGGAAGAAACTGGAGCAGAGCCAACTGCAGGCGCTGCACGAAAGGGTAATGGGGCTAGAGGAACGAGAAGCAGATCGCAACAAACGACCTGCCGAAGCTTCCCCTGAAGCTCCCCCGCCATCTTAGCGGAGAAGCAGCGTGGCTTCCACCGAGCTGCTTCAGCCAGAGCATGCCTTGACGGCTCCTGCCAGCTATCCCGTGGATGCTATCACGGATGCTGAAAATTGCCACCTTATGGCGCAATGGAGCAATTTGAAGGTCAAGGCGGCTGTTGGCTCTGTTTATCCTACTAAACCCGACTCAACTTTTCACTGTCGGCCGATTCCAGAAGGATATGCTAAGGTGATGGCCGATGAAATAACGGAGGGATTTGAGGACCTCCGGCTTGACCACCCTACCGGTGAAGGGGAGTATCGGCTGGGTTCTGCTCTGAAGACTCCATGCCTATGGCGGAAGCATCTCATCAACCTTCCGAACTGGATGCCTCCGCCTCCTCCTCCTCCTCCGGCGAGTCAGGGCACTCCGCCTCCTCCACCGCCTCCTCCTCCGACGAGTGACGATCAGGGCACTCGGCCGGCTCCTTCTCCGACGCGTGGCGGCACTCCGCCTCCTTCTCCGCCTGCACCGGCGCGCCCGAGCAGCCAGCCTCCTCCTTCTCCGCCTTGTCAGCAAGGGCAGAAGAGACCCGCCGCCGCTCCGGCTGCTCCGGCGCGTCGCAGTCCTTCTCCTCCGCCTCGTAAGCAAGGAAAGAAGACATCCGCTCTGTCTACTTTGCCGGCGTCTAGTAGTACAGCCAAAGGCGGGAGGAGATACAGATTCGGTCCTTCTCTGAAGACTCCAGAGAAGTTACCGTACGAGAGGAGCGAGGAGGAAAACGCGAAGATCGCGCAGACCGAAGTGGATGACTGGTTTCAAGGGTTGAAAGCAAAGAGACATCCACCTCCAGAGGAGAAGGTAGATCCGGTGAAAGCGAAGCGCACTCTGGCTGCCCTGACAAAACCACCCAAGTCTCCGCCGAAAGGCAACTATGAGCGCATTATTGGGAAGGCATTTGCCGAAGCGGAGAGGTCGGGAAGTACTAAAAGTGATCAAAGGATGAAAGAACGACGAGCTGGGAAACAAATTGCCCAGCTCGGCGAACAAGCGAAGCAATCGTGCCCCCCGCTCAAGGTGCCTGCTAGCAACATCGTCGATCCGAGGATGGTGCCCGGTTATGGCAATCCTGCAGATTACCTGACGATGTACATTATGATATCTTGGAGGTGCAGATACAAAGATACGAGTACGGGAAGCCTCTCGTCAAAGATGAAAGTTCTCTATCAATGATGATGCGAAGATTGCATGATTGGTACATGAAAACCTGCAAAGAGTCTAAGGGGAGGAGTACTTTGTATGTGAGAGTTAAAAAGGAGCATGACCTCCTTGGAATTGAACTGTTTCCTATTCCATTTGAGGAGTTCTATCAGTTTTTCAATCAATTAGCCATCGATAAAGCATCGGTCACCTCCTACTGTCTGTAAGTAGTACTACTTCCGTCATTAAGTCTCTCTATATAACTCAGCCCTTTCATTGCATGTATTTATAATTATCTTCACTATATTATGCAGATTGAAGATCGCCGAATTGAAGAAAACACAAGTGGGAGATATTGGGTTCATTTACACGTATCTCATAGATGCAACTGAGGTTCAATATCGTGCCCAAGAAACCGAGGCCAACTTGCTATGATCGTTGGAAATAAATGAACACAAAGATATAATACTCTTTCCTTACAACTTCAAGTGAGTGTTACTGTCTTGTGGCATATTCGGTTTCCTTATTAGTCCAGGTTATAGTAATGTAATATTGATGAGTTATGCATGTGTGCGCAACTACCACTATATTCTCCTAGAGATTAAGCTTGAGAAGGGAGTAGTAACTGTCTTAGACTCCAAGTGAAAAGATCCCAAGGAGTATGCGGACATGACTGAAATGCTCGAGAAGTAAGTTAAATCGATCATTAACCACCATATCAGCAACTTTGTTCATTTCTGATATCAAGTAATTGTTTTCTTTGTATGGCAGGGCTTGGAGAAAATTCACCAAAAAAGCTCCGGGACTATCGAAGAAGCTGCAATTTAGGCACCCGAAAGTAAGTACTATATAGTAGCATATTCCAGGCATCTCCTAGTGATTCAAGCGCTAGTTTCATCAATACCATTTAGCATGCTTGCTAATTATCAGTTTGATTGACCTCTATTTCTTGTAAAGTGGTTGTGGCAGGAACAAGGGAATGATTTCTGTGGATACTACATTTGTGAGTCCATCCGCCACATGACCTGTGAGCGGGGCTACTCCGACAAACAATATGAAGTGCGTAAATAACAATATTCACAATTTTATTTTATTATCATCATTTGTGTTGAGTTTCATTCATTCATATATATATATATGTATTGACCCCCTTCTTAAAATTAGATGTTTCGGATGCGGGATGAACTCGTAGCACCAGATCGCATGCAAGAAATTCAAGAGGAATTGGCGGCATTCTTTCTTGACCACGTGATCGCTAAAGACGGAGAATACTATGTGGACCACGCGTCCGTATTTTAGGAGATTATATATTTGTAAAAGATAATTATTGTATATATGTAGCCGGTAGTGTCGGATAGATATACGAGAACTTGTTGTTCGACCAATCTCTCAGAGAAGGAGAGGTGGTCGATATCACTTCTCTCTGTATGCATATATGTTCATGACGATCTTCTATTTGCTTACTAGCTAGCTAGCGTGTCTAGCTAGTCCTCTCCATACGTATGTATGGTACGTAGCGTCGACCAAGCACGGACAAAAGAGAGGACACTTCTCTCTATTAATTAGCTAGCTATAGCACAATATATGAAACACCTAAATTAACCCCCCAAA
>NC_041385.1:813081154-813084930 GCF_002162155.2 Triticum dicoccoides
AAAAACAAAAACCCCAGCCACAGAAATGCTGACGCGTGGATGCCTATTGGTCCCGGTTGGTGCCACCAACCGGGACCAAAGGCCCTCCTGCCTGGGCTCAGCGGACAGGCCACGTGGAGGCCCATCTGTCCCAGTTCTGGATTGAACCGGGACTAAAGGGTCAGGGCATTAGTACCGACCCTTTAGTCCCGGTTCATGAACCGGGACTAAAGGCCCTCACCAACCGGGACTGTAGGCCCTTTTTCTACTAGTGGTAGTTCCTGAACTTGGTGACGCGCAGCGTGGGTGCGAGGCGGAGCGCGGACATTGGCAGCGAGCGAATATGCCCATCATCAAAAGTGAGCTCCTCGAGCTGATCTAGGGCGGAGGATCAAAACCAGTCGTCAAGCTTGGCTCGGTCCTTGCCGTTGGAACGGAACTTGTCCATTCTAAGGCCTCTGGTTGGGCCAAGATGACTGCCGAGGATCTTGGAGAACACATCCAAGATTTTGCGACAGCCATGGTAGAGCTCGTGGGTGTCGATGAGGTCGAGAGGGGTTGAGTTCCATAGGGGGCGCCACCGCCGAGAAAGGATGGTTGTCCGCGCCCCATATTTTATTCGGAGGAGGGAGATGATGATTGTCAACATATCATCGGGGAGGTTGCTGATGAAGTCTAGGCCTGCTGGAGTCACTTGCAGTTCTTGCTCGCCCCGCCTCTACTTGTTGGCAGCCTCGTTCTCCACCTCCAGAGTCTCCTTGTCAGCAGCGTTTTCTGATAGAAGTTGGAGTACAGGGAATATTTAGTTAAAACAGAGCAATAGATAAGTGTATTCGTAACTAGAAGTTATTAGGTAGGAATATAGTAAGAAAATGGAATAACAATTGGTTGATTAAATACTACACAATTCATTTTATATTGCTGGGTAAGTCTACATGCAGATACTTGAATAGAAAACTTACTTCGAACAAAGTCTGGACGGATGATATCGTTAGGGGAGTTAGCATATATCTCATGACCATGCCCTTTTATGTGAAGTGCAATTATAGTGCCAGCTTTCAGTACATAAAACTTAGAAGTTTCTTTCCAAAGGCCAGTGCCAAAATAGGATTCACCACGTTCATCAAGTCTTATAGTAGCAACGATTGTAAATCCATGGTTTGTGTTCAGTATGACATCCCTGCAATGTTGATTTATGTAAAGCGAAAGATTGTGCACTACAGATTCTGTTGCATAGCAAGGGATGCGCTACAGAAAATGGTAAGATTGTTACAAAAAATATGGTAACATCACTAGTGCAGAACCGGGCAATAGCACCGGTTCGTAAGGCCCTTTAGTGCCGGTTCCATAACCGGCACTAAAGTGTGGGCACTAAAGGCCCCCCCCCCCTTTAGTACCGGTTCAACACGAATCGGTGCTAAAGGGCAACCACGTGGCACGAGCCAGCTCCGGGGGCCTGGAGCCCTTTAGTACTGGTTGGTAAGACCAACCGGTACTATAAGGTTTGGGGGTTTTTTAGTTTTATGATTTCTTTTTCATTTAATTTTGTGTTTCCATTTTAATTCTTTTTTGTTTGCTGGTATTTTATGATACTACACATTGTACACGTTATGCATATATATATATATATATATATATATATAGAATTTCTAGTAGAACCAATCATCGAGTTCAACATGATTGTCATGATATAAGCGTTCATATATAACACCACAAAAGCAAATCACTTAAGTTCAGAACGAAGAACACGGACATGAAAGGATAAGTACTAATTAAGAGCAGCATGAAGAACTAGCTAAATCACTCTTGCTAGCTACTCTCTCTCTCTGGTAAAATAGCATAGAACATGTATAGCTCTCCTGATTGATCATACTGGAGCATGCCGATGAACCTGTCTCCTAATCGTGGGCTGCGCTTCTCATTGCTGCCCCCTAGTACTTCTCTGCGATCATTAACAATTTTCCTCCAATCTTTCACTATTAAGCATTCATCGCTTCTAGAAATCTTGAATGCATCGGGAGTCCCTATTGAAGAACATCGTATAGTACTTAATTAATATACTTAGAAATGAAAGTTTAGCAAAAAAAATATGTATGCAAAATATGCACTGAGGACAAATAGTAAATATCTTACCATCATTCCTAAATAGATGTGACCGTAGTTCAATACCATCACTATTGGTCGCACGTTTTGAGTACTAACATTTCTAAGTGCAGGAAGAAAATTTGTCTTGACAGTATGAAGATCCTCAAGCCATGAAACATAATGACTTATTTCCTCGCAGTTTAGTTTAGCTCCGGGACAGTAGTAGGTCCTGTCTACCAAGCGTCGGACATGTTTGGTTGAATGGAGATAAGCTGTCAATAGAAATTAGTTGTCAGTTATTTTTGAATAAGCAATATCAAAGACAAAAATATAGATGAGAAGAACTCACATAATGGTAGAACTGGAGGCGTCTGCACATCGACCCATATGTCTCTATTACCTTCAATATCATCTTCCGGACGAATATCAAAGGTGATAACCATACCAGGCTCAAATGCATAAGCCTTGCATAGTGCTTGCCAAGTTTTGCATTCAAAATATGTGTACGTGTGTGTATTGTATACTTTGACGTTGAAAGTATAACCATCATGCTCAGTTTTCAGGTAAGCTCTCTTTACCTCCATAGTTTCCATATCTTTGAAACCTATCTTATCCAAGACAAAAATTCTTGCATGGCACGGGATGCGCTAGAGGAATAGTGAACATTAAAAATTATAAGTCAGGCAAATGAAGCGTATATAAGTTATGCTTAATTACGAAAACAGACTTTGTCGTTGTGACTTACTGTATCGAATTCGAAAGTCTCATCCAGCTTGATGCTGAATCGCCTACCATCAACAAGGAAATTTCTATCGCACTGGCCGCGCTGGTCTTCACAGTAATCGCACATAATGAAATTTTTTCCGTCGTCAGACGACATTTCCTATGTTCATATTAGGCGAAACATTAATCACTTACTAATTCAATTAATTCAACTACTTCTAGTAATTCAACTAAGCATTTACTAAAATAAACTAGTTATATTAATTCAAACTAAGCATATACTAAAATAAAGTAGTTCTATATATTAATTCAACTAGTTCAACTAAACGTTTACTAAAAATAAACTAGTTCTCTATATATATTAATTCAACTAGTTCAACTAAACATTTACTAAAAATAAACTAGTTATATTAATTCAACTAGTTCAAACTAAGCATATACTAAAATAAAGAAGTTCTATATATTAATTCAACTAGTTCAACTAAACATTTACTAAAAATAAACTAGTTATATTAATTCAACTAGTTCAAACTAAGCATATACTAAAATAAAGTAGTTCTATATATTAATTCAACTAGTTGAACTAAGCATTTACTTACTAAAAATAAACTAGTTCTCTATATTAATTCAACAAGTTCAACTAAGCATTTACTAAAAATAAACTAGTTCTATATATTAATTCAACTAGTTCAACTAAGCATTATATTTACTAAAAATAAACTAGTTATTATATTAATTTAACTAGTTGAACTAAACATTAACATATTTCTAATTCATCAATGATAATATTTCTAACATTCTAAATATAAACAAGATAGTTCTAATTCATCTAAACATTAGAAATTAAACAGAAAATAAGTAAAAAATGTGTGTGTGTGTGTAGTGTGTGTGTATATGTGTGTACATGTGTAGTGTACGTGTAGTGTGTGTGTGTTTGTGTGTGTCTGTGTGTATGTGTGTGTGTGTGTACATGTGTGTGTGTATGTATG
>NC_041385.1:813085641-813086503 GCF_002162155.2 Triticum dicoccoides
GACGACGACGGGCGGCGGGGGCACGCGGCGACGACGACGACGGGCGGCAGGGGCGGCGAGGGCGACAGCACGGCGGTGCAGCGGCGTCGGCGTCGTCGAGATCGAGACTCACGCGCGCGAGAAAAGTGAAACGAACTGGCGATGATAACTGAATTTTCATAAGTGCCATATATATAGGATGGGCCTTTAGTACCGGTTGGTGCCTCCAACCGGTACTAAAGGTCAATTTTGGCCAGCCCAAGCGGCGGGAAACGTGGGCCTTTCGTACCGGTTGGTGGCTTCAACCGGTACTAAAGGGCAACACATTAGTACCGGTTGGTACCTCCAACCGGTACTAATACCCGTGCGCTGCCACCCACATTTATTTTTGAGTAATTTTTTATATAGTTATTTCTTTTCTGCTTTATTTTTTTCTTCTATTTATTTCTAAATAGTTTTTTTGCTGTATTTAGTTTCTTCGTGAATTTTTTTGCTTAATATAATTTATTTTCTTCTATTTATTTTTGAGTAATTTGTTTATATAGTTATTCCTTTTCTACTTTATTTTTTTCTTCTATTTATTTCTGAATAGTATTTATTTTCTTCTATTTATTTTTGAGTAATTTGTTTATATAGTTATTTCTTTTCTGCTGTATTCAGTTTCTTTGTGAATATTTTTGCTTTATATAATTTTTTTCCTTTTCTGCATTATTTATTTTCTTCTAATTATTTCTGAGTAGTTTCCTCTTCTTCTTCTTCTTCTTCTTCTTCTTCCTACTCCTCCTCCTCCTCTTCTTCTTCTTCTTCTTCTTCTTCCTCCTTCTCCTCTTCTTCTTCTCCTACTCTTCTTATTCCTCTTCTTCTTCTTCTTCTTCTTCTTCTT
>NC_041385.1:813089258-813090141 GCF_002162155.2 Triticum dicoccoides
CGACGACGATGACGGGCGGCGGGGGCGGCGAGGGCGACGGCACGATGGCGCGGCGGCGGCGGCGTCTGCTAGATCGATGTCTCGCGCAAGAAGTGGAACGAAGTGGCGACGATAACTGATTTTTCGTACGTGGAGTATATATAGGGGGAGCCTTTAGTACCGGTTGAAGCCACCAACCGGTACTAAAGGCCAATTTTTGCCAGCCCAAGCGGCGGGAAACGTGGGCCTTTAGTACCGGTTGGTGGCTCCAACCGGTACTAAAGGGCAACCCATTAGTACCGGTTGGAGCCTCCAACCGGTACTAATGCCCGTGCGCTGCCACCCACATTTATTTTTGAGTAATTTTTTACATAGTTATTTCTTTTCTGCTTTATTTTTTTCTTCTATTTATTTCTGAATAGTTTTTTTTGCTGTATTTAGTTTCTTCGTGAAGTTTTTTGCTTAATATAAATTATTTTCTTCTATTTATTTTTGAGTAATTTGTTTATATAGTTATTCCTTATCTGCTTTATTTTTTTCTTCTATTTATTTATGAATAGTATTTATTTTCTTCTATTTATTTTTGAGTAATTTGTGAATATTTTTGCTTTATATAATTTTTTTCCTTTTCTGCATTATTTATTTTCTTCTATTTATTTCTGAGTAGTTTCCTCTTCTTCTTCTTCTTCTTCTTCTTCTTCCTACTCCTCCTCTTCTTCTTCTTCTTCTTCTTCTTCTTCTTCCTCCTTCTCCTCTTCTTCTTCTTCTCCTACTCTTCTTCTTCTTCCTCTTCTTCTTCTTCTTCTTCTTCTTCTTCTTCTTCTTCTTCTTCTTCTCCTCCTCCTTCTCCTCCTCCTCCTCTTCTTCTTCTCCTTCTTCTTCCTCCTCTTCCTCTTCTTCTTCC
>NC_041385.1:813096985-813111709 GCF_002162155.2 Triticum dicoccoides
TATTTTTTCTGCTATATTTTCTTCTTTTCCGCAAAACCTGATGGTCAAAGTCTGGATTATAACTTAAAAAAAAAGAAATGTCGACGTGGAATTAGTTTTTGCCATAACAGAAGAAGTCCGGAGTTGTAATAAGTTATTAAAAATAAAAAAAGAGGTGCAATGCTCGTTAATTTGCTTCAAGCCATTCGGAATAGTGTAAACTGCACTGCGCATAGCTCCATGTAGTCTACCGTATTCCTGAAGGCTTGAAGCTAAGCAACGTGAGCATTGAGCCTCTTGTTCATCGTCTCTGCACTTAGGGCTTATAAACCGCTCCTAGTCCCTCTCACTTCGCGAGGTGGGACTAAAAAACAGCTTGCCATAACCTCATAAACCCGAATACTTCGAAAGAGATTGTCTAGTTTGTAAACGAAGTGCATCCAGTTTTTGCCATAACCCTCTCTACTTTTTTGAACATGATATGTGGGTGAAATGATGATACCATGCCAAGTTTCAACTTTTTCAGAGTTCATTTGTAGTGCTTTTCAATTTCCAGGTCATTTAGTTCTCAAAACAAATCATTAAATGCATGAAAAATAGCAAATGAAGGCATAAACGGTTGAAAGTTGATGGTGTCGCTTTGAATGGTGCATACTGAACGCAAAAAATATAAGAGCATTTAGATCATGATCTTATATTTCTTTACAGTCTAAATTGTCAATATGATCTTATAACATCAAAAATACTTTGATCATCAATGATCTTTGTGTGTACAATCTGAATTGTCAATATGAGTCATCAACGATTTATAAACCGATGAAGACTCATATTGCGGCCACAAATTCTACACATAGAGTTCAATGAAGACCAAGTGCTTGTGATAGTTTGAGAAATAACATATTTAAGGTGGTAAAAGGCTTGTTAGGGGAGCGAGGTGGGACTAAAACAGCTTGCCATAACCTCATTAGTACCGGTTCGTGGTACGAACCGGCACTAAATGGTGATGGTGGGGCCATAGACTGACCGCAGGCTGACACAGCCTCTTTAGTACCGGTTCGTGGCATGAACCGGTACTAAAGGTTCGCCACGAACCGGTGCTATTGATCACCGCCACGAACCGGCACTAGTGTACACATTAGTGCCGGCTGAAATTCCAACCGGCACTATTGTGCTTCACATTTGACCCTTTTTCTACTAGTGCATGCAAATATGGGCCCAAATTGAAAGAACTATACAACAGTTGAAATCGAAGGAAAAAAATATATAATTAAACATATAGGGTAAACATGATGTCACGGAAATATAAGAGTAATCAAAAGAACAATACATCATTAATTTGCCTAATATAGAAAGAAGAGGGGGAAATCCCCTTTGACATATATGGTGCATGTGGCACCTTTTATCCAAATGTAGCAATATTTAGAATATGTTCAGGAAAGTAGGCCACGCCAACCAATTTAATGTGAGATTGAACATACTGCGCGCATCCTGACGTCATCTGGTACGGTGAGATGGAATGACTGGTGGAGGACGCAAGGCCCTAATGTGTCCGCGCACTATACACTCTATGAATGGAAGAAATGTTGGGGAACGTAGTAATTTCAAAAAAAAATCCTACGTACACGCGAGATCATGGTGATGGCATAGCAACGAGAGGAGGAGTGTATCTTCATACCCTTGAAGATCGCCAAGCGGAAGCGTTTATCAACGCGGTTGATGTAGTCGTACGTCTTCACGATCCGACCGATCCAAGTACCGAACGCACGGCACCTCCGAGTTCTGCACACGTTCGGCTCGATGACGTCCTCGCCTTCTCGATCCAGCAAGACGGGCGAAGTAGTAGATGAGTTCTGGCAGCACGACGGCGTGGTGACGGTGTTGGTGAAGAACAATCTCCGCAGGGCTTCGCCTAAGCACTACGGAAACTATGACGGAGGATAAACTAGAGGGGACGGGGTTGCCGGCACACGGCTTGGTGTTTCTTGATGTGTCTTTGGTGCTAGCCCTGCCCCTCTATTTATATGTTGAGCCTTGGGGTCGAAACTTGGAGTAAAAGCCTCCACAAAGTCGGTTTCACCCGAAAGGCAAGAGTCCTTCTCGGACTCCAGGGCCAGACGCCAGGGTTCCTGGCGTCTGGACCCAGACGCCAGGGACCATGGCGTCTGGCCCCTGGACTCCGCAAAACTTCCTTTTGCACTTTCCAAAAACCTTGTGGGCTTTCCCCTTTGGCCCAAATAACGTGTTCTCGTTCCCAAACATTTCGGGAAACATCCGGAACCCCTTCCGGTGAATTCCGGAACTCTTCTGAAGATCAAACACTATTATCCCATATATCAAACTTTATCTCTGGACCATTCCGGACTTCCTCGTCATGTCCATGATCTGATCCGTGACTCCGAACAACATTCGGTTACCAACATACATAACTCATATAATACTATATCGTCAACGAAACGTTAAGCGTGCGGACCCTACGGGTTCGAGAACTATGTAGACATGACCTAGAACTTGTTTCTGGTCAATAACCAACAGCGGGACCTGGATGCCCATATTGGCTCCCACATATTCTACGAAGATCTTTATCGGTCAAACCGCATAACAACATACGTTGTTCCCTTTGTCATCGGTATGTTACTTGCCCGAGATTCAATCGTCGGTATCCAATACCTAGTTCAATCTCGTTACCAGCAAGTCTCTTTACTCGTTACGTAATGCATCATTCCGTAACTAACTCATTAGTTACATTGCTTGCAAGGCTTATAGTGATGTGCATTACCGAGAGGGCCCAGAGATACCTCTCCGACAATCGGAGTGACAAAACCTAATCTCGAAATACGCCTACCCAACATGTACCTTCGGAGACCCCTGTAGTACTCCTTTATAATCACCCAGTTACGTTGTGACGTTTGGTAGTACCCAAAGTGTTCCTCCGGTAAACGGGAGTTGCATAATCTCATAGTTACAGGAACATGTATAAGTCATGAAGAAAGCAATAGCAACATACTAAACGATCAAGTGCTAAGCTAACGGAATGGGTCAAGTCAATCACATCATTCTCCTAATGATGTGATCCCATTAATCAAATGACAACTCATGTCTATGGTTAGGAAACTTAACCTTCTTTGATTAACGAGCTAGTCAAGTAGAGGCATACTAGTGACACTATGTTTGTCTATGTATTCACACATGTATTATGTTTCCGGTTAATACAATTCTAGCATGAATAATAAACATTTATCATGAAATAAGGAAATAAATAATAACTTTATTATTGCCTCTAGGGCATATTTCCTTCAGTCTCCCACTTGCACTAGAGTCAATAATCTAGTTCACATCGCCATGTGATTTAACACCAATATTCATATCTGTATATGATTAACACCCATAGTTCACATCATCATGTGACCAACACCCAAAGGGTTTACTAGAGTCAATAATCTAGTTCACATCGCTATGTGATTAACACGCAAAGAGTACTAAGGTGTGTTCATGTTTTGCTCGTGAGAGAAGCTTAGTCAACGGGTCTGTCACATTCAGAGCCATATGTACTTTGCAAATATTCTATGTCTACAATGCTCTGCGCAGAGCTACTCTAGCTAATTGCTTCCACTCTCAATATGTATCCAGATTGAGACTTAGAGTCATCTGGATCGGTGTGAAAGCTTGCACCGATGTAACTCTTTACGACGGGCTCTTTTATCACCTCCATAATCGAGAAATATTTCCTTAATCCTCACTAAGGATATTCTTGTCCGCTGTCCAATGATCTACTATTAGATCAAAATTGTATTCCTTTGCCAAACTCAGAGCAAGGTATACAATAGGTCTGGTACACAGCATAGCATACTTTATAGAACCTATGACTGAGGCATAGGGAATGACTTTTCATTCTCTTTTCTATTTTCTGCCATGGTCGGGTCTCGAGTCTTACTCAACTTCACACCTTTGCATCACAGGCAAGAACTCCTTCTTTGACTGTTCTATTTTGAACTATTTCAAAAATTTATCAAGGTATGTACTTATTGAAAAAATCTTTTCAAGCGTCTTGACCTATCTATATAGATCTTGATGCTCAATGTGTAAGCAGCTTCACCGAGGTCTTTCTTTGAAAAACTCCTGTCAAACACTCATTTATGCTTTGCAGAATAATTCTACATTATTTCCGGTCAACAATATGTCATTCACATATACTTATCAGAAATGCTGTAGTCCTCCCACTCATTTTCTTGTAAATACAGGCCTTTCCAAAAGTCTGTATAAAACCATATGCTTTGATCAACTCATCAAAGCGTATATTCTAACTCCGAGATGCTTGCACCAGTCCAGTGATGGATTGTTGGAGCTTGCACACTTTGTTAGCATCTTTAGGATTGACAAAACCTTCTGGTTGCATCATATACAACTCTTCTTTAATAAATCCATTAAGGAATGCAGTTTTGACATCCATTTGCCAGATTTCATAAAATGTGGCAATTGCTAACATGATTCGGACAGACTTAAGCATCGATACGAGTGAGAAAATCTCATTGTATTCAACATCTTGAACTTGTCGAAAAACCTTTTTGTGACAAGTCGAGCTTTGTAGATAGTAACACTACTATCAAAGTCCATCTTCTTCCTGAAGATCCATTTATTTTCTATGGCTTGCCGATCGTCGGGCAAGTCCACCAAAGTCCACACTTTGTTCTCATACATGGATCCTATCTCAGATTTCATGGCCTCCAGCCAGTTCGCGGAATCTGGGCTCATCATCGCTTCCTCATAGTTCATAGGTTTATCATGGTCTAGTAACATGACTTTCAGAACAGGATTACTGTACCACTCTGGTGCGGACCGTACTCTGGAAGACCTACGAGGTTCTGTAGTAACTTGATCTGAAGTTTCATGATCATCATCATTAGCTTCCTCACTAATTGGTGTAGGAATCACTGGAACTGATTTCTATGATGAACTACTTTCCAATTCGGGAGAAGGTACAAATTACCTTATCAAGCTCTACTTTCCTCCCACTCACTTCTTTCGAGAGAAACTCCTTCTCTAGAAAGGATCCATTTTTAGCAACGAATATCTTGCCTTCGGATCTGTGATAGAAGGTGTACCCAATAGTTTCCTTTGGGTATTCTATGAAGACGCATTTCTCCGATTTGGGTTTGAGCTTATCAGGATGAAACTTTTCACATAAGCATCGCAGCCCCAAACTTTAAGAAACGACAACTTGGGTTTCTTGCTAAACCACAGTTCATTTGGTGTCGTCTCAACGGATTTAGATGGTGCCCTATTAAACGTGAATGCAGCTGTCTCTAATGCATAACCCCAAAACAATAATGGTAAATCAATAAGAGACATCATAGATCGCACCATATCCAATAAAGTGCGGTTACGACGTTCGGACACACCATAATGTTGTGGTGTTCCAGGTGGCGTGAGCTGTGAAACTATCTCACTGAAGACCAAATTCGTAACTCAAATATTCGTCTCTGCGATCAGATCGCAGAAACTTTATTTTCTTGTTACGATGATTTTTCCACTTCACTCTAAAATTCTTTGAACCTTTCAACTATTTCAGACTTATGTTTCATCAAGTAGATATACCCATATCTGCTCAAATCATCTTGTGAAGGTCAGAAAGTAACGATACTTGCCACGAGCATCAATACTCATTGGTCTGCATACATCAGTATGTATTATTTCCAACAAGTTTGTTGCTCGTTCCATTGTTCCGAAGAACGGAGTTTTAGTCATCTTGCCCAATAGGCACGGTTCGCAAGCATCAAATGATTCATAACCAAGTGATTCCGAAAATCCATCTTTATGGAGTTTCTTCATGCGCTTTACACCGATATGACCAAAATGGCAGTGCCACTAATAAGTTGCACTATCATTATTAACTTTGCATCTTTTGGCATCAATATAATGAATATGTGTATCACTACGATCGATATCCAACAAACTATTTTCATTGGGTGTATTACCATCGAAGGTTTAATTCATGTAAACAGAATAACAATTATTCTTTGACTTTAAATGAATAACCGTATCACAATAAACATGATCAAATCATATTCATGCTCAACGCAAACGCCAAATAACATTTATTTAGGTTTAACACTAATCCCGAAAGTATAGGGAGTGTGCGATGATGATCATATCAATCTTGGAACCACTTCCAACACTCATCGTCACTTCCCCTTCAACTAGTCTCTGTTTATATAACTCCTGTTTCGAGTTACTAATCTTAGCAACTGAACAAGTATCAAATACTCAGGGGCTACTATAAACACTAGTAAGGCACACATCAATAACCTGTATATCAAATATACCCTTGTTCACTTTGCCATCCTTCTTATCCACCAAATATTCAGGGCATTTCCGCTTCCAGTGACCATTTCCTTTGCAGTGTAAGCACTCAGTTTCAGGCTTTGGTCCAGCTTTGGGCTTCTTCGCGGGAGTGATAACTTGCTTGTCATTCTTCTTAAAGTTCCCTTTCTTTCCCTTTGCCCTTCTTTTGAAACTAGTGGTCTTGTCAATCATCAACACTTGATGCTCTTTCTTGATTTCTACCTTCGTTGATTTCAACATCACGAAGAGCTTGGGAATCACTTTCGTCATCCCTTGCACATTATAGTTCATCACGAAGTTCTACTAACTTGGTGATGGTGACTAGAGAATTCTGTCAATCACTATTTTATCTGGAAGATTAACTCGCACTTGATTCAAGCGATTGTAGTACCCAGACAATCTGAGCACATGCTCACTAGTTGAGCGATTCTCCTCCATATTTTAGCTATAGAACTTGTTGGAGACTTCATATCTCTCAACTCGGGTATTTGCTTGAAATATTAACTTCAATTCCTGGAACATCTCATATGGTCCATGACGTTCAAAACGTCTTTGAAGTCCCGATTCTAAGCCATAAAGCATGGTGCACAAAACTATCAAGTAGTCATCATATTGAGCTAGTCAAACGTTCATAACGTCTGCATATGCTCCCGCAATAGGTTTGTCACCTAGCGGTGCATCAAGGACATAATTCTTCTGCGCAGCAATGAGGATAAACCTCAGATCACGGATCCAATCCGCATCATTGCTACTAACATCTTTCAACACAGTTTTCTCTAGGAACATATCAAAATAAACATATGAAAGCAACAACGCGAGCTATTGATCTACAACATAATTTGCAAAATACTACCAGGACTAAGTTCATGATAAATTTAAGTTCAGTTAATCATATTACTTAAGAACTCCCACTTAGACAGACATCTCTCTAGTCATCTAAGTGATCACGTGATCCAAATCAACTAAACCATGTACGATCATCATGTGAGATGGAGTAGTTTCAATGGTGAACATCACTATGTTGATCATATCTACTATATGATTCACGCTCGACCTTTCGATCTCCGTGTTCCGAGGCCATATCTGTATATGCTAGGCTCGTCAAGTTTAACCTGAGTATTCTGCGTGTGCAACTGTTTTTGCACCCGTTGTATTTGAACGTAGAGCCTATCACACCCGATCATCACGTGGTGTCTCAGCACGAAGAACTTTCGCAACGGTGCATACTCAGGGAGAACACTTCTTGATTATTAGTGGGAGATCATCTTAAAATGCTATCGTCAATCAAAGCAAGATAAGATGCATAAAGGATAAACATCACATGCAATCAATATAAGTGATATGATATGGCCATCATCATCTTGTGCTTGTGATCTCCATCTTCAAAGCACAGTCGTGATCACCATCGTCACCGGCGCGACACCTTGATCTCCATCGTAGCATCGTTGTCGTTACGCCATCTATTGCTTCTACGACTATCGCTACCGCTTAGAGATAAAGTAAAGCAATTACAGGGCGTTTACATTTCATACAATAAAGCGACAACCATATGGCTCCAGCCAGTTGCCGATAACTTCGGTTACAAAACATGATCATCTCATACAATAAAATATAGCATCACGTCTTGACCATATCACATCACAACATGCCCTGCAAAAACAAGTTAGACGTCCTCTACTTTGTTGTTGCAAATTTTATGTGGCTGCTATGGGCTTAGCAAGAACCGTTCTTACCTACGCATCAAAACCACAACGATAGTTCGTCAAGTTAATGATGTTTTAACCTTCGCAAGGACCGGGCGTAGCCACACTCGATTAAGCTAAAGTGAGAGAGACAGACAGCCACCAGCCACCTTTAAGCACGAGTGCTCGTAACGGTGAAACCAGTCTCACGTAAGCGTACGCGTAATGTCGGTCCGGGCCGCTTCATCTCACAATACCGCCGAACCAAAGTATGACATGCTGGTAAGCAGTATGACTTGTATCGCCCACAACTCACTTGTGTTCTACTCGTGCATATGACATCTACGCATAAAACCTAGGCTCTGATACCACTGTTGGGGAACGTAGTAATTTCAAAAAAAAATCCTACATACACGCGAGATCATGGTGATGGCATAGCAACGAGAGGAGGAGTGTATCTTCATACCCTTGAAGATCGCCAAGCGGAAGCGTTTATCAACGCGGTTGATGTAGTCGTACGTCTTCACGATCCGACCGATCCAAGTACCGAACGCACGGCACCTCTGAGTTCTGCACACGTTCAGCTTGATGACGTCCTCGCCTTCTCGATCCAGCAAGATGGGCGAAGTAGTAGATGAGTTCCGGCAGCACGACAGCGTGGTGACGGTGTTGGTGAAGAACAATCTCCGCAGGGCTTCGCCTAAGCACTACAGAAACTATGACGGAGGATAAACTAGAGGGGACGGGGTTGCCGGCACACGGCTTGGTGTTTCTTGATGTGTCTTTGGTGCTATCCCTGCCCCTCTATTTATATGTTGAGCCTTGGGGTCGAAACTTGGAGTAAAAGCCTCCACAAAGTCGGTTTCACCCGAAAGGCAAGAGTCCTTCTCGGACTCCAGGGCCAGACGCCAGGGTTCCCGGCGTCTGGACCCAGACGCCAGGGACCCTGGCGTCTGGCCCCTGGACTCCGCAAAACTTCCTTTTGCGCTTTCCGAAAACCTTGTGGGCTTTCCCCTTTGGCCCAAATAACGTGTTCTCGTTCCCAAACATTTCGGGAAACATCCGGAACCCCTTCCGGTGAATTTCGGAACTCTTCCGGAGATCAAACACTATTATCCCATATATCAAACTTTATCTCCGGACCATTCCGGAGTTCCTCGTCATGTCCATGATCTTATCCGTGACTCCGAACAACATTCGGTTACCAACATACATAACTCATATAATACTATATCGTCAATGAAACGTTAAGCGTGCGGACCCTACGGGTTCGAGAACTATGTAGACATGACCTAGAACTTGTTTCCGGTCAATAACCAATAGCGGGACCTGGATGCCCATATTGGCTCCCACATATTATACGAAGATCTTTATCGGTCAAACCGCATAACAACATACGTTGTTCCCTTTGTCATCGATATGTTACTTGCCCGAGATTCGATCGTCGGTATCCAATACCTAGTTCAATCTCGTTACCGGCAAGTCTCTTTACTCGTTACGTAATGCATCATTCCGTAACTAACTCATTAGTTACATTGCTTGCAACGGTTATAGTGATGTGCATTACCGAGAGGGCCCAGAGATACCTCTCCGACAATCGGAGTGACAAAACCTAATCTCAAAATACGCCTACCCAACATGTACCTTCAGAGACACCTGTAGTACTCCTTTATAATCACCCAGTTACGTTGTGACGTTTGGTAGTACCCAAAGTGTTCCTCCGGTAAACGGGAGTTGCATAATCTCATAGTTACAGGAACATGTATAAGTCATGAAGAAAGCAATAGCAACATACTAAACGATCAAGTGCTAAGCTAACAGAATGGGTCAAGTCAATCACATCATTCTCCTAATGATGTGATCCCATTAATCAAATGACAACTCATGTCTATGGCTAGGAAACGTAACCTTCTTTGATTAACGAGCTAGTCAAGTAGAGGCATACTAGTGACACTATGTTTGTCTATGTATTCACACATGTATTATGTTTCCTGTTAATACAATTCTAGCATGAATAATAAACATTTATCATGAAATAAGGAAATAAATAATAACTTTATTATTGCCTCTAGGGCATATTTACTTCAAGAAAATCCTCAAATCAGCTCGAATGAAAATGAATTCATGGCTATTTCGGCCGGGTGATTAAAAGAGGGAGATGAACTGGATAAGAGATGAGATAATATCTCATCAAATTAGTTACCTTGTTGTCCATAAGAAAGAACCCTCAGTACGGCAGATTCCCCAACCGAGCGGAGCTGGGTCGACCGCGAGGAGCGTCGAGAAAGTCGATGGCGATAGGCGGCGGCAAGAGGATGTGGCGAAATGCGGTGGGCTTTGCCGGCAGCCTGGCGGCGGTGGCAGGCGTCGAGCTAAGTGGTTACCGCCGCAATAGGCGGTGCCATGCATATGCATGAAGGAGCTTGTGCAGGTGTGAATGGCGACCGGAGGGGGTGGCGGGTGGGGTGTGGGTTTCCTTTTTTCTTTTTTGAATTTGGTGATGAGGGTTTTCTGTCCCACAAAGAATTTTGGAGGTGACGGTTTGCTAGAGCCAACCGTGTGTGACGCAAGAGGCAAAATGAAACGCATTGCACACGGTTCCAATTTCGGGAACCGTGTGTGATTGACGTACTACCTCAGTCCTGGTTTATTGGTCCCCTTTGTAATTTTTACCAAATTTTGAAGAAATATTTAACTAAGAAATGTTTATGCATGTCACTACAAATTATATCATTGAACACTATGCTCAAATACCCATCCAATGATATAATTTTTGCTGACCTGCACTAACATTTCGTCAGTTAAATCTTTGATGAAAATTTAACACAAATTACAAAGGGGACCAATAAACCAAGACGGAGGTAGATTCCATCAACCGAACTGATTGCATCCATATCCCACAGTTAGACATAAGTAAAATAGATTAAACGTACTTAGACATAGATAATAAGCGTACACATACACAAGCATAGTTCAACCATAAGTACATAGTTCAACCGTCATTAAGTCTACTCAAGCGTACATAGTTCGATCCCACGTCTCATCTCACATGCCGGCACGATCCTGAAGCTTCTCCAGGAACTCGGCATACACGCAGTGTGTCACCCTACGAGAATACTTCTGCTTGAAGGAGCCAACGGTCCGTCCTCTTGCATTCGCCAGAACACTTAGATACGCGTCATGAAGCTTGTGATTGCAAAATTGGCATCTATATCCATCGTTCCACGTCCTAATACGCCTATTATGCTTTCACACATAAAGCTCCCTCAGGATTTGCCTCTTGTACCTCCTCTGGCCATCTTCATCGTCGCTGTCCACATCGTCAGACAGCACATATACAAATAGTAAAACAAATTTGGCATCAAATAAATGTTTACATGTCGTGAAGTAGGATTAGGAATTTATGGCTATTTATTTATACCTATCCTGAGATTATGGTTCAATTTTTGAACACAGTCGTCTATGTACAGACCAATCTTGAAGAAAATAATGGCACAAACATATGTAGGTCATTCAAAATCAATTGTTATGTCCTCGCTAGGAATTATTAACACGAACACTAACCCTAGTCGGATTACTAGCAGAAATTATTTGCACAGATGAAACAACTAATCACTTATCACTTGTACCATTCAAACAATTAATACACTACATGGATCTAACGAAACTTACTCAGATTTCATGGATTGGAAGAACATAACCATAGGATTTCTATTCTAAAAAGGGGGGCACAGGAGTAACCAGACAAACCCTAGGGTCTATTCGACACATAAATGGGTATAGATGACTAACCAGTTGTCTGTCGTCGTTGGAGTAGTCGTCAGAGTCATCACCGGGGTCGTCGCCTGAGTCATCACTAGAGTCGGTTTGGGACTCCGCCTCCGGCTGTGGAAGCTCGACGCCGTCGACGACATCAGGGTGCAGCAATAACTCGCCGCTGGTGACAGCAACCTCTATCTTCATCTCCAGGCCGTGCTCCGTGTTTCTGCAGCCCCGGCGTTGCCACTCCCTCTGGAGGGTGCTTTGGTGGCATCCTCATACACTGACGGCTTTGAGGACTGAGAACGGCATCGAGGATGCAAACGGAGAGAGAGGATTGTGTGTGCGGCGAGGAAGTGGGGTGGCCGTTCGGGCGCACCATTAATATGGAGTGGTGGGAGAGAGGCAGGTGGCGGTCAAACCGCTGGCTCGCCTCCCGGTGAGCCTGCGCACCGGACTGCTGGCATGTCTACCATCATTTCACATAGCTACTCGCACGCCTCCCGATGACACTGCGTAGCGAGCACACCTCCGTCAATTCAAACACCTGCACGCATGCCTCACGGTCTGCCTACGTGATGGACTGCTCGCATGCGTCCCATCAACTCACGCCTGCTCGCACGGCACACGGGTCGCGTGGCTGCACACATATTGTTTTTCTTTTTGGATGATTAATGCCGCTGCTTTATTGCTTAACCGAAGCATGGCACGTATCCATTGTTGGTCTAACGCTCATGGTTCGAATAAATAATTCGTTTGGGATATTGGTTCCCAATTATTAATAATCTACCATTTGTAATTAGATAAAGATTACATCAAAACTGGTCTCAAATTTGACAAAAATAAAGTACAATGCCACTTTGTATTGGTGTCCATATGACAACACGATAAGTTTCATGAACTTAAAATAAGCTTTGGATGTACTAGAATTTAAAATTCAAGATTCTCAATGTTTAAAATTTCTTGCACGGGGAGTAAAACATGCACCCAATGAGACACACGTGTTTTTGCAATCCATTTAGGTGCACTATCACATGTGCATGTAGCTCAAATTTGATTTTTGCACATTATACCTGTAGAAAATCGATCAATTAATGTACTAAAATGTCTTAATGATCTTTGTTTATTTTCAAAATTAAAATGTCCCTCCATAGGTAACATATGTTCACCGCGGGATAATTTAACATGCATCGTAGTTGCGGTGGATTCGCGGTGTGTGTGGGTGTGTGATCTAGGGGGTGTGGCGGGTGGCTCGCAGTACATGTTGTGAGTCACCGTGTGGGTTGGCCATTTTCTTAGGCAGGTGCCACATCAGAGTCGTGAATTTGTTATTTAAAACATTACACAACCCTTTCATACATACATGTTTTGGCCACATGCAGTCGATGGTTGTCCTATACGTCACTCGATACTCGCGTGTGACGCTTTTTATGGGCCCACGAGGTCGTCGTCCATCACTTTGACAAACAGCCGACAGTGAGGTTAATTTGACCAGCAAGGTAGAATCTTTTTTATTTGTGTTATCATGGTATATAGTACGCGTCGAAGAGGTGGGAGGGGACTAGCATATATACTATATGTACGCGTCCGTGAACAAGTACACCTCACTTAGTGTCAGGACTTTTTGGTTTCCGAGGCACGTGCCACATCAAAGTTATGAAATTGGCTATTCAAACATCGCACAACACCTCTTTGGCCCACATGCATGCAGGCGATGGTTATCCTAGCTAGGACACTCACATGTGACGCTTCCATCTGTTGGCCCACGAGGCCATCATCAATGCGTGCATCACTTTAACCTATGTCGGGAGAGGTTAATTAATTTCACCATTGAGGAGGATTCTTTTGGGATTGTATTATGCTAGGAGCATATAGTATGCGTCGAAGAGGGGGAAGGGGACCATCATATGCAGTACGCTTAATGAACCTCGCTCTGTGTGGGGGGTTTACGGTTTTTTAGGCATGTGGCACATCAAAGTTGTGCATTTTGGGTATTCAACATATGTTCATGCAAAGTGATGGTGGTTGTCCTCTCGCACCCAGTTAAGAGGTTATCAGCGATATTGATGATTTCCATATGTGGGCCCGCTTGGTCCATCACAACTTTTTGCCTAACAATGAGGGAGGTTAATTTGACTTAGGAGGGATTATTTTTTTGCTTATAATACGATATATATATATATATAGGTCATGCTCTGGGATGACATGATATAGTTTGAGCACACACACACAAATGCATATGTATGCATGAATCCCTCCCATCAAGTCGAAGTGGCTAGTACTACGAGACGTCATGAACCGGTCTTGCTCTGTGTGAGGGTTGTATGATTTTCGACGCACGCGCCACAACAATGTTGTGAAATGGTATTCAAACATGCATGTAATGGTTGTCTTTGAACAGTACACTCCCTCGCGTGGTTATCGGCGACAAGCCTATATATTCGTGGGCCCACGTGGACATCCATGACCACCTTGGCCGACAACAAGATTGGTTGCCATGGCGGATTCTTTCTTTGGTTCGTGTTATCATAGTATAGGTCATGGTGAGATTCAGACCTAGTTATGTTTGAGCGCATATACTATGCATGCATGCATGCATGCATGAATCCCCGTCGTCGACTTGAAGTGTGGTGTAACATACACATGCATCGTCAACCTAATAACCCTCACTCACGTGGGGATTTCTAGTTCGAAATCACGATGCCACATCAAAGACGTTTCATTGTGTATTTAAAAACACACCTCTTCATACATATATATGTTTGGGTCACATGCATGCAGTGGTTGTCTTAGGGGACTAGCTACTTGCGTGATTATTGGCGAGCTAGCCCATCTCCGGGGTCGCATGGACGGCCATCACTTTGACCAGCAAAAAGAGAGAGGTTGTACGACCAAGGTGCATTATTCTTGGTCCATTTTACGATCCATCTCGGTGAGATGCCTCTCTGGCCTGCCGACTGAAAGT